>NC_056731.1:1399598074-1399615574 GCF_019279795.1 Protopterus annectens
GTTTGGTTTTCATGAAAGCATAAAGAGACAAAGCACATGCTAATTAACCAATCCAATATAGTGGAGCTCTTCAGGAAGCTATAAACCATTCATGCACTCTCAGTGTAGGTTTTTGCCATGTGCACTAAAACTTTTTGGAATACAAGCACGATTACACTTAGGGAAAAAAAAACATGTTTGGGATTGCTGCTGCTTGTTATTATTATGCTGTACGTGTAACAAGCTTTAACTCAGGGTGAAGCTACTGCTGCCAAATCTTAGGCAAGAAAAAGAAGGGTGTTTAGATCCCATTTAACTTATCATGATTTCTGCTTTCTGGTTTAAAAGACCACATCTGCGCTTGTTTCCCATCTTTCCTGTAACTAACCTACTGGGTAGCACTAGAAAGCCTTAAACTGATACAAGCCTTCTAGCTTAGGAGAGAGACTTTGGAGTGATTAAGTATCAGTTTTCTGTACTTTTTTGCTGTACTTAACTGTTTTCCACCTAAACGCAGATTTTCCAGAATTTACTGTGATTTAAAAGCTTGGTTTTTTTCACATATTGTACTTATTTGACTGCCTGCACTTTTAAAAAGTTTTTTGTTTAAATAATTTGTTTAACTGTTGTAGGCTACACACTAAAGTGCAATACCTTTTCTGATCGTTTGTAGTCGTTTAAAGCTGTTTTAAGTGCATTTTTTACTGTTTTTGCCTTATCTTTTCAAAAAAAAAACAAAAAAAATCCTTGTTTCCCACCTTTCTAAGCTAGTATAGTCCAGTTTTCAGGCTAGTGCTGAATTCAGGGCTATGATACTAGTTTCTGAGTTGCCCACATACCTTACTTGGATAGAAGGAAGTTTCTCTGTTCACCTGTGAGAGAGGGGAGCTTTGAGCAACCTATCTGTCCCTGGAGGAGTGGTTTCAGCCCAGAAGTTAGTATTTTATTGGCCATTTTGGGCTAATTTCTATCTCTTTCATTTCCCTACTATAAAAACTGCGTTGCACAGTTTTGCGCACTGGGCAGTGCCAGTTAGCTATGGTTAAATTATTCCCGGCACCACTAAGTCTCCTCTTCAGTTTTTCCCTTGAAACTAGTCTAATTCTCAACCTAAGCACTCAAAAAGCATCTTACAGCCAAGCACTTGCTCAAACCTAATAGTAAGCACTAATATACCCTGACACTGATTGCCCAGCAGGGCAAGGCTCTTTATTCACCCCTCACCAACCAAGCAACTAAGCAGCTCACCCTACTATTCAGGCATGACCAAAGGGCAACTTCAGGTGCACTCTCCAGTCCAGCTGGTGAATCTGGGTATCCTGAGGCAATGTTACAACTGCCTCATGTACACAGACAATCCTCTCCTCCTACCACAAAACCCTAACATATGCGAGAGATGCAATTATACAGCCAAACTGGAAGGTAAGCTGTCTCCACCCAAGACTGGAACAGACAATCAAGAGGAGAAGGTTAACACTTGCATCACAACACCAGCCGCACACAGACCTACTAAAACAGCACTGGCAAAAAATGCACATAAATACACAAAATCATACTCGGAGGCTCTAAATAAAAACCTGTAAAAGCATCAGAGACCTCCAAAGCAGACATCCAAACAACCTGCACTTCCCGTCACAAACCAGACAACACATAAAACACAAAATCAGTGTGCTGCACAATCGCAGCCCTTAAGGTGAAATAACATACCTAACACACTAGTAATAGGTGACTCTATAGTCAGGTACACTGATGTCCCACTCACTAGGCTGGACAAGCAGAAGGTTACTGTTAGCTGCCTGCTGGGAGCACTCAGGTCACTCCAGAACAAGTACAAATATGACTCTGTCATTGTTCATGTTGGTGTGAATGACCTGAGATGTACCTCCCTGGACTACATGAAAAGAGACATGGAAGAGCTCTCTGATCATGTAGCCCAGGCTGGCATGACCCCGACCCTGAGTAGCATCCTGCCCTCACCAAGAATGATACCTCAGTATAAAGAAAAAATGATCAATTTCATCAATTGGCTAAGCTTCTGGTGTCATTCAAAGGGGATCCAGTGTCTGTCAGCCTGGGACGGCATGCTCGACAAGCCGCATTGCTTCGCAAGAGATGGCTTGCACCTGTCACCACTAGGCTTTCGAATACTGGCCAAGGCTCTTACTGCCCCCATAGTGCCTTTTTTAGGCAAGGCTCAAAAGTCAAACCCATCTCTGTAAACAGCACAATTAACAAAAAACTGAGGGTTATGCTACTCAACGGCAGGAGTTTAAATCTCAAAATGCACGCGCTCGAAGCACTCCTCAGTATGGAGAATGTCAACATCTGTGCATTAACTGAAACCTGGTTCAAGGCTACAGAGAGCACCCCAGCACTACTGGGCTACAACTCATACCACAAATTTCGGCCACAGAACACGGACCGAAACACAAAAGGAGGGGGGTGTATCCATATTCATCAAGGATACCTACACCTCCAGGTTAGTGGTGCAGCATGATACCTCTGAGATCATCCATGTGCAACTAACAGCAGGCAAATCTGCAATGCAAATTGTGGCCTGCTACAGATCACCCTCCATGACCCAGGGACACCACTCCACCTTTCTGGAGACACTGGAAAACATGAAGGTCCTACCAAACACCCTGATATTGGGTGATTTCAATTACCCTACTGTTCACTGGGAAAACTGCTCGATTACAAATTCCCAGGCCCAGCGCTTCCTGGAATTCATCAACTCAAATGCCCTGGATCAGCTGGTAAACTCCCCTACCAGAGGTGAAAACATATTGGACCTGGTCATCACCAACATGGGCGACAGGTGTTCCACACCGGAGGTCAACCCATCACTGGTTAGATCAGACCATAAACTAATCACTCTGGATGTCCACACCCCACCACCACCCCCAACTAAGGAAACCACAGTAAAAAACTTTTCTAAAGCAAACGTCACCTTACTTAAGACAGATGGTAAGGTTCATAGCCCCCACACTAAAGGATAATGCTGCCCAAGATGCAGAAACCTTTTCAAAGGCACTCTATGAGCACCTACAAGGATGCATGGATCATGCCATCCCTAGCAAAACCAAGACTCACTTCTCTAAGAGAAGGAAACCAGTTTGGTGGACCCCTGCAATAAACAGGCTATACAATAGAAGGAGGAAACTAGTTCAGAAAAAAAGCAAATCCCAAGAAGGAAAGACATCCATGATCAGTATCAGTAAGAAACTGAGGTCCCTCATTGAATCATCCAAGGCTAACTTTGAAAGGAAAATAGCCAAGGATTTAAAAGATAACCACAATGCCTTCTTTAACTATGTTAAGAATCTAAGTGGCAACACGCAGATATGCATTGAACTAGTGCAAAATATACTGAACCTACTGATATTGCCAACATCCTGGCAGATAGATTCAGTGCAAACTTCACCCGCCTCTCACCTCCAAAAGGGCCCACAACAATACTGGAAAAGTGTAGTATCCCAAAAATCACAGATGCACAGGTGAAAACAGCCCTTTCAAAAGCCAAAAACACAGTGGGACCAGATGGTGTCCCAGGCTGCGTCTTGCACGAACTGCAGAATGAACTAACCCCCCCGACCTAAACACGCTGTTCAACCTCAGCCTCTCCACAGGCTACGTGCCCATAGAATGGTGCACAGCAACAGTTATTCTTCTCCATAAAGGAGGGGCCACAACTGACCCTGGTAACTATTGCCCCATAAGCCTGGCTAGCCTGGTCTGCAAGGCTATGGAGCGCATCATCATGGAACTCATTAACAAAGACATTGGGAACCTCCAAACACTTGACCTGACCCAGTTAGGCTTTGTTAAGGGCAGATCATGCCTACTAAACCTCGTTGACTTCTTCGAGACAATCACCAAGGCCATAGATGAGGGAAAGGTGGTTCACACAGCCTACCTTGACCTCGCCAAGCCTTTTAACACCATTCCCCATGTGGGTATTACAGAAATACTCACCAGCCTGAACATAAACCCCTATTTCACAAGATGGGTTGTCAACTAGCTTACAGACAGAACTCACACGGTAAGAATAATGGGCTCCAAGTCCGACTCTAAACCAGTCACAAGTGGTGTCCCACAAGGCTCAGTCTTGGGACCTCTACTGTTCAGCATATACTTCTCAGAAATACAGGCAAACACAGGAGGACTATGGCTAACCAAGTTCACCGATGACTGCAAACTGGAAACCATAATTGACTCTCTGGCTGACATGGACATCCTCCAAAAGGGCCTTACTGAGACGGACACCTGGTGTCAAAGTTATGGCCTCAAGCTAAATGCCATGCTAGTCATCCCATTTGGGAAAAACAAAACACCCACGAATTACCACATAGGTGGCAGCACCTTTAATACAGAATAGATAATAAGAGATCTGGGGACCCAGGTAGATAGTAATCTCTCCTTTGACAATCATATTGCCAAAGTAGTTAGGAAATCCTTCTATGTGGCCCATCTAATTACTAAAGGGTTTGCATCTAGAAATAAAGAGGTTATAGTGCCCCTCTACTCATCACTCATTAGACCCATCATAGAGTACAATGCCCCATTTGGGATGTATCTCACAAGACACTTCCAACAGCTGGAAAGACCACAAAAGTACCTCACCAAGAGGATTACTGGTCTCAAACATATGTCCTATGCAGCCCGACTGAAAAAACTCCGGCTGTACTCAGTGGCATATTGCTTACTCAGAGGTGATCTCTGCCTGACTTACAAAACCATGTCCAACTCAGAATTGATGGACATGCTCCACCTAAAGAAATCCAAGTCACTGCAAGTCACACACTCTAGTGAGCTAAACCTCGCCACAACAATAAATAGAACATGCTGGAGGGATAGATTCCTGTCACAGAGACTCCCCATTCTTTGGAATAAAATTCCAAATTACATCAAGCAGAGCCCCTCACTAACACTCTTCAAGAGAAACCTTGATGAGTGGATGGGTAACAGAAAATACACCCCTGGGATCACTTCATTGGCTCTGCTTGACAGAGGATCAGTTAATTAATCAATGGGGTGGCGAAAGCTGACACAATCTGGCTAGGCTTATAAATGCCCTCGGGCAGACAGCCTAGTACCTACCTATGAACCTATGGACTGCATGAAATAGAAACTTTTGAGACATACAGAGTGAACAAGGAAACCCTGGAGGAAATATGGAACCTCAGCAACCCCCACTTCAGGCCACAGGAAAATCATGGGGAACCCATCCTATTGGGAAAAAAGTATGCTTAGCATTATGTACACTAGCTACTGGTACTTTCCAGAGACCCAAAGGGGAAATATTAAAGTTGTCACTGGCATCAGCCTCTAGAATATTACATCAGTTTTTAAATACAATGATACCACATGCAAGGGACCATATCTGTTTCCAACGAATACCACAGGAGAGAGCAAGAACCATGCTAGAATTTTATGCACTGGCACACTTTCCTGAAGTTTTGGGGGACATATATTATACACACATAGAAATAAAAGACCCATCTTGGAAACAGGGAAGGAGAAACATCAACAGAAAAGTTTTCCACTCTATAAACTGTCAGGTTGCAATGCCCAAGGGATCATCTACAACATCTGTGCAAGTAACCAGGCAGTTTCCACAATTCACAAATATAGCACACTTGTGAGCTGTACACCAGGTCAAGGGGTGATATTCCTCAAGGGCATCTAGTGGGGATGCAGGTTATGCACTGCAGCCTCAGCTCATGACACCCATGAGAAACTCATATAACCCCACTGAGGAAGGATGAGGACCATGCTCAAAACAGGAATATCATAGAATGTGTGTTTAGTTTGCTTAAATCAAGGTTTCTGTGTCTAGACACATCAGGAGCTCCACTGCAATATGACTTGTGCACCTGTGCTGACATGTTTACAGTCTGTGCCATGTTACACAATATCATTCTTAGGAAATGGCTTCAACAATTTTTTTTAGAAATCCTGCTTTAGGTACAAAAAGCTGCCATGTCTCTCATAGTTGTGTACTCACCATACCCTTTATATCCATTACACTGCATCTGTGTTCCTTTCCCTCAACTCGGATTGCAACTTGCAGAAAGCTCCCTCCAACTGTGCAAACGGGGCCAACAAGATTTTTTTATTTATTTATTTATTTATCATTTGTTCACCGGGAAAGTCCGACTAGATTCCACAGAGCCTGTTTTCAGCGGAGACCCGGGGAGAAATGCTCCAGATGCATGTCTTTGGATAATTTAAAAAAAGAAAGGGTCAGTACAATCAAGTTGTGAAATATAGTTTTTTTTCCAATATGGGAATTCTGTTGTTATTTTATTTTTATTTCTGCATCGAAATTAACTAGGAAGTGGTGCTCACACTCACAGGGACATTAGTCACTTGATTCTCCCCCATCTCTGACTAGATTCCACACATCTCTTAGCAGTTATTCTTGTTTTTTTTTTCTTATTTGAGCAAGCTAGGCTGTTTGAACTTTGTATAACAAATTCCTGCACAGATATACCACCAGGCTCTCCAGGGCTTACTTAATAATTAATTGTAGTTTTAACATGTCACATATATTATGACTCTGTATGGAATTTCTTTCAGCTACTTATCCTGAATACTACTGAGTCTTAGACAATTCTGGTACCTAAATACTGTCCTTTTGTTTAGTAATAGTTTTTGGTGCTTAGGTTCATAGGTAGGTACTAGGCTATCTGCCCGAAGGCATTTATAAGCCTAGCTGGAATGTGTTGGCTTTCGCCGCCCCCTTAGATTTGTTCCCTGTGCCTCTGTCCAGCAGAGCCACTGAAGTGATCCCTGGGGTAAACTTTCTGTTTCCCATCCACTCGTCAAGGTTTCTCTTGAAGAGTGTTAGCGAGGAGCTCTGCCTAATGTAGATTGGAATCTTGTTCCAGAGCATGGGAAGTCTCTGGGACAGGAATCTATCCCTCTAGCACGTCCAGCATGTCCTGTTTATTGTTGTGGTGAGATTTAGATCCCAAGAGGGTATGGCTCGAGGGGATATGGTTTTCCTTAGGTGGAGCATGTCCATCAATTCTGGTTTGAACATGGCCTTGTATGTCAGGCATAGATCACCTCTGAGTAGGCGGTATGCATCAGAGTACAGCTGGAGTTTCTTCAGTTGAGCTGCATAGGGCATCTGTTTGAGGTCAGTGATCTTCTTGGTGAGGTACTTCTGTGGTCTTTCCAGCTGTTGCAAGTGTCTTGTAAGGTACATCCCAAATGGGGGCGTTGTACTCTATGATGGGTCTGATGAGTGATACATAGAGGGGCACAATAACCTCTTTTGATCTGGATGCAAACCCTTTTGTGATTAGGTGAGCCACATAGAAGGATTTTCTAACCACTTTGGCAATGTGCTTATCAAAGGAGGGATTACTATCTACTTGGGTCCCCAAATCCTTTATTATGTCTTCCGTACTTAGGGGGCTACCATCTATGTGGTAGTTTGTGGGTACTTTGTTTTTTCCAAAGGGGATGACTATGCACATTTTGGCATTTAGCTTAAGGCCATGGTTTTGACACCAGGTGTCTGTCTCAATGAGACCCTTTTGGAGGATGTCTGTGTCAGCTGGAGAGTCAATTATAGCCCCTAGTTTGTAGTGATTTGCGAACTTGGTCAGCCATAGATCACTTCTGCTTGCCTTTACCTCTGAGAAGTATATGCTGAACAGGAGGGGTCCTAGGACTGAGCCATGGGGAATGCCACTTGTAACCAGTTTAGAGTCAGACCTAGCTCCTGCAACTCTTACTATGTGGGTTCTGTCTGTGAGCCAGTTGGCAACCCACCTCGTGACATATGTTCAGGCTGGTGAGCTTTTCTATAATACCAGAATGGGGAATGGTGTTGAAGGCCTTTGCTAGGTCTAGGTAGGCTGTGTGGACCACCTTTCCCTCATCTATAGCCTTGGTACCTGTCTCAAAGAAGTCCACCAGGTTTAGGAGGCATGATCTGATAACAAAGCCGAACTGGGTAGGGTCCAGTGTTTGGAGGTTCCCAATGTCTCTGTTAATGAGATCCATGATGATGCACTCCATAGCCTTGCAGATCAAGTTAATCAGGCTTATAGGGCAATAGTTCCCGGGGTTTGTTATGGCTCCACCTTTGTGGAATGGAATAACCGTTGCTGTGCACCAATCTATGGATACGTAGCTTGTGGAGAGGCTGAGTTTGAATAGTGTGTTTAGGTGATCAGTTAGTTCATCTTTGAGCTCGTGTAGGACGCAGCCTGGGACACCATCCAGTCCCACTGATGCTGTGTTTTTGGCTTTGGAGAGGGCTGTTTTAACCTGAGTGTCTGTGATTTCAGGGGCACTACATTCTTCTGGTATGGTTATGGGCCCTTTTGGAGGTGAGAGGGGGGTGAAGTTTGCACTGAACCTGTCTGCCAGGATGTTGGAGATATTGGTCGGTTCAGTGTATTTTGTGCCATTCTGCACTAACTCCAAGCAGATCTCAGAATTGCCACTTAGATTCTTGACATAACTAAAGAATGCCTTGTGGTTATCCTTAAAGTCCTTGGCAATTTTTCTTTTGAAGCTAGCCTTGGATGATTTTATGAGGGATCATATTTTCTTGCTGATACTGATCAGGGATGTCGTCCCTTCTTGAGATTTTACTCTTTTCTGTACTAGTTTCCTACTTCTATTGTATAGCTTGTTTATGGCAGGGGTCCACCAGACTGTTTTCCTTTTCTTGGAGGAGTGAGTCTTGGTTTTTCTTGGGATAGCATGACCCATGCATTCTTGTAGGTGCCCGTAGAGTGCATTAGTAAAGGATTTTGCAGCTTGGGCAACGTTATCCTTTAGCATGGGGGCTTTGAAACTTTCCACCTCGGTCTTAAGTAACATGAAGTTTGCTTTTGAAAAGTTTTTCACTGTGGTTTCTTTGACTGGGGGTGGGGGCGGAATGTGGATATCCAGAGTGATTAGTTTATGGTCATCTCTAACCAGCGAGGGGTTGACCTCCAGTGTAGAACACCAGTCGCCCATGTTGGTGATGACCAGGCCCAATATGTTGTCACCTCTGGTGGGGATGTCGACCAGTTGATCCAGGGTGTTTGAGTTTATAAATTCTAGGAAATGTTGGGCAAGGGAGTTAGTACTTGAGTAGTTCTCCCAGTTAATGTTTGGGTAATTGAAATCACCCAATATCAGGGTGTTTGGTAGGAGCTTTATGTTTCCCAGTGTTTCCAGAAATGCGGAATGGGGGTCCTGGGATATGGTGGGTGATCTGTAGCAAACTACAATTTGAATTGCAGTTTTGCCCATTGTTAGTTGCACATGGATGATCTCTGAAGCATTGTGCTGTGCCACTAACCTGGAGTTGTGGGTATCCTTGATGAATATGGATATGCCCCTGTCTTTTGTATTTTAGTCTGGGTTTTGTGGCCGAATTGTATGGCATGAGTTGTAGCCTGGTAGTGCTGGGGTGCTCTCTGGAGCCTTAAACCAGGTTTCTGTTACTGCACATATATCATTTTTCTCCATACTGAGGAGTGCCTTGAATGTGTGCATTTTGAGGTTTAGACTTCTGGCACTGAGTAGCATTACCCTCAGCTTTTTGTTGCTTGTGCTATTTACGGCCGTGGGTTTGTCTTTTGAGCATTGCCTAAAAAGGCACTATGGGGGTGGCAAGAGCCTTGGCCAGTATTCAAAAGCATAAGGGTGCCAGGTGCAAGCCGTCCCTAGTGAAGCAGCGTGGCTTGTCGAGCATGTCATCCCTGGCTGACAGACACTGGATCCCCTTTGAATGACACCAGAAGCTTAGCCAATTGTTGAAACTGATATTTTTTTCTTTATACCGTGGTATCATTCTTGGTGATGGCAGGATGCTACTCAAGTTCAGGGTCATACCGGCCTGGGTTATGTGATCAGAGAGCTCTTCCATGTCTCCTTTCATGTAGTACAGGGAGGTACGGCACAGGTCATTCACACCAACATGGACAATGACAGAGTCGTATTTGTACTTGTTCTGGAGTGACCTGAGTGCTTATGTTATGTGGTGGATCCTGGCACCCAACAGGCAGCTAACAGTAACATTCTCCTTGTTCAGCCTAGTGAGTGGGATGTCAGTGTGCCTGACTATAGAGTCACCTATTAGTGTGTTGGGTATGTTATTTTGCCTTAAGGGCTGTGATTGCTTTGCACACTGGTTTTGTGAAGTATGTGTTTCATGGTTTGTGTTGGGAAGTGGAGGTTGCTTGGGTGTCTGCTTTGGAGGTCTCTGTTGCTTTTGCAGATTTTTATTTAGAGCCTCCGAGTATGTTTCCCTGTATTTATGTGTGTTTTTTGCCGGTGCTGGTTTCATAGATCTATGTGAGACTGGTGGTGTGATGCAAGTAATTCCCTTCTCCTCTTGACTGTCTGGTCCAGTCTTGGGTTGGGAGAGCAAGCCTCCAGTTTGGCTGTATAATTGCATCTCTCGCATGCATTAGTGTTTGGTGGTAGGAGGAGAGGGTTGTCTGTGTACATGAGGCAGTTGTAACATTGCCTCAGAATCCCCAGATTCACCAGTTGGACCAGAGAGTACACCTGAAACTGCCCTTTGGACATGCCTGGATAGGTACAGTGAACTGTTTTACTGACTGGCTGGTAAGGTCGAATAGAGAACCTTGTCCTTCTCTACAGTATAGGAGGGTCTAGTGCTAAGGTTTATTAGTGCATGCTATGAGTTTTGAGCAAGTGCCGGGCTGAGAAGTGAATGGTTTGAGTGCTTAAGTTGAAAGTTTGTCTAGTTCCAAGAGAAAAATTGAAGAGTAGACTTTGTGGAGCCGGGAATAGTTATGCCCTAGCTAACCAGCGATGCCTGGTGTGCAAAACCACGCAAATGCGGGTTTTATAGCAGGGAAATGAAAGAGATAGAAATTAGCCCAAAATGGCCAATAAACTACTAATTTCTGGGCTGAAACCACACCACCAGGGACAGATATGGCCCACTGGGAATCTAGCCATGTATTCAAGGCAGGGAACGAGACGGAGTGTGCATTATATTACACTAGATTTTTAGATGATATTTTCATCTTAATTAAGGGTGATGAACACACAGCACATGAATTGGTAAATATGTTTAATGCCACTACTGATTTTTTACAGTTTACCTATAACTTCAGTATTGACGCCATACCTTATTTAGATATTTGTCTCATCAAAAATAGGGAATTACATATGGTTACTGCCCAAAATATCAGAAAAGCAACATATTCAAATTCATTTCTTCATTTTTCCACCTGTCATCCTCTACATCAAAAGAGGTCTGTCATTAAAGGTCAACTGGTGAGGGCTTCATGTATTTCTAGCTTGGATGATGACTTTAAGAAAGAGTGTTTGTTTTTGAAGCAAATGTTTTTACATCGTGGATATCTCATTTGTTTATTAGACTCCTTAATTGAAGAGGTTACGTTTAAAAGAAACAAGTTATTGTTAAAACCAATTTTATGTGTTAAATCCTTACTGGATTCTGGTAATAGCACATTAGAATTGGTAACTAACGTTTCTTGTATTGGGCAGTCCGCACAGAAAGAGGAACATTCTAAATGTAGCTTTATTACTACTTTTAATGCTCAAAGTAATTCTATAGTTAAAATAGTACGTAAAAATTGGGACTTGTTCAGATCGAATTACTTTTTGTTTGAACATTTGGGGAGTAAACCCTCAATAGTATTTAAAAGGGGGAGTAATTTGAAAAACCTTTTGAAGAGGCTTTATACAATGACATCTAGAAGTACAGGAATGTTTAAGTGCGAAAGCTGCAATTATTGCAAACATGTTGAGGTTACCAATTCTTTTGCAATCAATGGACAATATTTTAAATTAAAATCAAAGTACAATTGTAACACCAAGTTCATTGTCTATTTGGCAAAATGTGTGGTATGTCCCGCATTTTATGTGGGCAAAACGGAACGTAAGTTCCGTGAAAGAATTTATGAGCATCTTTATGCCATAAGGCACAACAAAATGGACAATACTTTAGCAAAACATGCCTATTTGAATGTGCAACATTATTTCAAGTTTTTGGTTATCGATCAGTTTATACATGACATTAGAGGTGGTCCGGCCTCCTTCAAATTGGAAGAATTAGAATTATTATGGCAGCTGAAACTTAATGCCTTTAACTTTCCTGGATTAAATGAATCATATTCCATTATGAGCATTTTAAAGCTTAAAAGTTTACAAAGATAGAATTTTCTTGTAATTTAATTTACTACATAATTTCCTAGTATGGCAGTATTAGAAGTAAAATAAAGTAAGGTACTTGTAGGATTAATCTTAATTTTTATACATATAAAAAGATTTTTGTGGCTTTTACATATATTTTATGTGTATTTTTTATATTGTTATGTTGTTTAATGAGACTCTGTTAGGATAGGACACTAGAGCTTTAAGTGTAAGTTGTTGTTGGTTTAATGATCAATTAACTTCACAGTTTCCCGCACTTTTAAATTGAGTTGTTTTATAAGACTGCTTAATTGGCTGTATTTTATTAAATTTGTGTGAAGACTCTACAGTCGTTCGGTTTCTTTGTGTTTCGACAGTTTTCGTGCCTTGGTTTTTACAAGCGCAAAAACCTTGCAAATGCGGGTTTTATAGCAAGGAAATGAAAAAAATAGAAATTAGCCCAAAATGGCCAATAAACTACTAATTTCTGGGCTGAAACCACTCCTCCAGGGACAGATAGGCTGCTCAAAGCTCCCCTCTCTCACAGGTGAACAGAGAAACTTCCTTCTATCCAAGTAAGGTATGGGCAAACACAGAAACTTGTAACGTAGCCCTGAATTCAGCACTAACCTGAAAACTAGCCTATACTAGCTTAGAAAGGTTGGATAACAAGTATATTATTTTTTGTTTGTTTTTTTTTCAGACAATAAAGCAGATACAATCAAAAAAGCACTTTAAATGCACAGAAATGGCTATCATACTTGAGTGTGTAGCCTACAACAGTTAAACAGCTAATTTAAACACAAAAATGGCTTTGTTAAAGTGCAGGCAATAAAATAAGTAAACTATGTAGCTAAAACAAGCTTTTTAAATCATAGAAACTCTAAACAATCAGTGTTTTAGGTGGAATTAGCTAAAGGCAGCAAGAAAATGCAGAAAAATGATACTTAATCATTCCAACGTCTCTCTTTTGCCTCTATGCTGCTGTAACACTCTGCAGGGTACCAGGCAGGAGCTTGCTGAGCTGTATGGCCAGGTTCTGCTCACTCTATTCCTTTACCCTACCCCATTTCCCACCCACCCCTACTACTGATGAATTTATTTTCACCTAGCCATACCCATCACTTAAGATTCTCCACTTACCAACCTCATCACATAGTTATCCAAACACTGCTCACTCAACACTTCCCTCCTCACTATTACCTTACACTACTCCTCTCCTAATGCTGATCACCATATTGCCACTATTTAAACTCACCTCATGTAAAATCTAGAGCTTTCTCCTTACTTGAAGCTCCATTGAAAGTAACCAGGACCTCACCACGTAGCCTAACCCCATAAACTCCATATAAGTAATACCATTCCAAATACCACAATGTTGCTCTTCCATACTTCTCTCGTAATTCTTCTCTTCATGGCATCTAATCTAACATCCTATCACTATCACCTTCTTACAGTGCATGCCTCCACTACTGTCTCATGTCCCTTACCACTCCATACTAAAGTCATACACTTTGACATAACGCCAAACTTCTTAAACTCCACCAAAGCAGCTTTCTTCACATATAGATATGTGCTCCAATTTACTACACTCCATTTTCTCCATAAATATAATAAACTAACACTGAAGCACTCAAACCCATTACTACATTCAAAATCAAACCCCAAACCTAGTGGTGATATCCACCCAAACCCAGGCCCTAAAATCAATTAGCAAGGACCAAATACACCACCTTTTCCACATGTTCACAGTACTACAAATCCAACCCACAAATAAATCAAACCTTGTTTCTTCTAAACATGAATCTCAGGAGCCTAACAAATAAAATGCATTAATTTCATGCTTCTGTCTTAGTCTAGTCCCTGATATAACTGTATTAACTGAAACCTGACTGAAACCTGAGATAAGCAGCAATTAAATTTTAACCCAAGGCTACAACATCCACAGACTTGACAGATTAAATAAATGCAATGGAGACATAGCTATTATTTATAAAAGCACACTCAAACCTGAATCTGAACCAAATCTTCCTAAACTCAATAATGCTGAGCTACTATTTAGTCAACTTGAAATAAATCCCAAAAATGCATAAGTATTATAGCAATTTACATCCCTACTGAAACAACCCCACCATAATTGAGGACTGCCTCTGCTAGTCATCCTTAACATTTCCTCAGGAAGCCATAATAATCAGGAACTTTAATACAGACTGGCTAACTTGCACCTCAGATAACTCCACAAATTTCATTAATTTGTATAGATTCTCTCACTTACTACAAATCCCCAACTAGAGTTGACAAAAATACCAACAGACAGTCAATACCAGACTGGATTTTAACCAATAAACCCTCACTTGCCTACCAGTCAGGGTGCTTTCCATATAGCATTAGTGACCACCTCCCAACTTACCTGCTCAGACATCTTCATTATTTGAAAAATACTACATATAAACAAACACTTAACAAAAAAAATTTTCATGTCAGACATTTACATCCACCGTCCATCATACTGACTGGACCCCACTAACATTACTTCCCCTAGATGCTACCATATTGTACCACAACAATACATTCCTAGACATATTGAACAGTCAGGCACCTCCTAGAACTATTAGAGTAAATTCAAATTATGCTCCCTGGCTAACAAAAGAAACAAGCAGTTACTTAAAGCCACAAAGCTTGGACACAATTATCAGTCCAACAAAAAACAAGCCACCCTGGATTATTATCGGTAACTAAGAAATAAAGCCAAGAAACAAGTCAAAAATGACAAAAAATCCTATTACACAACCCAACAAAAATAAAAGAATCCTGAAAAACTTTGGGCTATTATAAAACAACTACTGCAACCCAGTCAATCCTTGACCCAAACACCTACCACAACAAATACTATGGACAATATAGTTCTTCAGTTTAATACTTATTTTACTAACTCCATATTATCTCTAACCAAAAATAGCAGCAATACTCCTCTAACCATTCCCAAAGCTCCCAGTGAAACAACCAATGCCTTCTCCTTCCAGCACGTACAAGCCGGCACTATAAAAAAATTGCTCAACACACATCAGCCCACATCTCTCACTGCTAAAAATTTACCTTTGGAATATCTCAAATTAGCTGCTGATGCTATCTCTTATCCAGTCTCTATTTTGATCAATTGCTCCATAATAGAACAGCATGTTCCCAAACTCTGGAAAATATCCTATATCATACCACTACATAAAGGTTGGTCCTCCACAGACCTTTCTAATTGCAGGTCAATTCTAATTCTATCTCCTCTATTGAAAATTTCATAAAACTGCATCCATTCTCAGCTCATGAATTACTTACTATCCAACAAACCTCTAACCCTTTCCCAACATGGCTTCCAACCCAAGCATAGTACTATTACAGCCCTTCTGGGTTTCCCAAATACAATTAACCATTTCAGAAATAATGGTCAACTAGTCTTCTCCATCTCCCTAGACATGCCCAAAGTATTTGATATGGTCTCCCATCAAAAACTCATCTCTAAAACTAAGCCTTTCTGCCCTTGCATGGTTCCATGACTACCTATCAGATGGTCAGATGGACAACAAGGTGTCAAATGGCAACATGATTTCTCCTCTGTGCTGTCACATTAGGCATGCCACAGGGCTCAGTCCTAGGTCTGCTCCATTTTACTGTCTTCACCAATAAGCTCCATACTGCTACTCACCTAGTACAATCATACAGTATGCAGATGACTCAATACTCATCTGTGCAGCACCCTCACTATCTCATCTCTAAGATATAACCCAGGAGTCCTTCTCAGCTGTAGAATCTTGGCTTTCTGACTCTCAGTTAATTCTCATTCCCAATAAAACTAAACTAATGCTCTTTTTGAACAACAAAACCTCTAACTCCCTGTCCTCCTTTCTAATATATTCATTCAATAATACCAGGATAGATCCTGTATCACATACTAAGCTATTTGGTGTTACAATTGATAACATGAAATTCTATAAACACCTGTTCCTAATTATAAAAAAGTTCATATAAAACTAGGCTCTCTATACAGAATCAAACCCTTCCTCACTGACTCCACAAGACACTCTATTGCCAGGACTCACCTACTCTCTGCCTTACTTTATGCCTCTCCTATCTTCACCAACTTGAGGAAAATAGACCTAACAAAACTAGATGCCTGCTACAACAAGATTGCCAGATTTGCTACTAACTCCCCGTATAGGTCCCATCACTGCACTGCTCTACGCCAAATAAACTGACTAGAGTTACCCAATTTCCTAACATACACCCAACTTATAATGGCCCAAAGCTTAGTATACCAACCCAACAAGTGGGCAGCAGTCTATAACCTACTTCAACCTCAATCTAATAAAAGACACCTGAAATCTTCTGACAAATGTCTACTACAAGTCACAAAAGCTAATATCAGTTCTGGAGATTCTCTCTGCTTCAATCGGATCTCCAGGACTTGGAACTCAAACCCCACCCCACCCCACCAAATCCTAATCCCTGCTAATCCCTCACAGTTCAAAATACTTCTAAAATCTCACCTAACTCTTGGCTCTGCTCTTGTCTACCACCCGGCTGACTATCATCCCTCCTGCACTGTAGACTTCACACTTACACCTTATTACCTCCTCAGTAGAGGTTTATTCTCCCTACCTGATGTAATCCTAACTCATCTCTCTTAATATTTCCTTCATAGCTCTATCCTACATTCTCTCTCTTTGGACTCTCTACTTACTCCACTTACTCTCATCCTAATTTTCCTCCTCAGATCCACATAGCAAATAACTATTTTTATGTACAATATGTGTTCATATGTACATTCAGTTGCTGTAGTTTATACTTTACATGTTTTATCTATGTTTTGTTTTGCTTTGTATCTACTGGAACTTTTCTCCCTGGGTCTCCTCTGAAAATGGGTATCTGCCAAGTCGGGCTACCTCAGTAAACAAATGTCAAATAAATAAATAAACAAACAAGGACAGAAAGGGGTAGGACCACAGTTTTAAGGGCCACAGGCAGAACCAGTGGCAGCAGCACCAGGTAGAGATGAGGAGTCTGAGGGAGAAACACCAGCTGCAGATGTGTGCTGGCAGATGGAAGTGTACACAGTATGGCCTGGTTTTGGCTAAGAGGCAAAGGATAGTACACACAAACAGTGCATACCCCACCCACATACACATAAGAAAACTGATGCCAGTCAGACATCACAACCTTTACTTAACCGTGTAATGCTTGTGTTCTGATATCATCATGGAGAGACAATCCTCAAGGACACAACTGTTACCTGCAGTGATGACGAGGTAAGTGTGGAACCAGCAAAGAAAAAAAAGTATATAACTGATTGCTGTCATAAGGATATATGTATATG
>NC_056731.1:1399953074-1400040574 GCF_019279795.1 Protopterus annectens
TGGGATAGCACTTAATCCATTCTACCTTTCTATGTCTATTGGTAACTACTTGCTATTGCCTCCGTGTGGATGATTATTTTTGATTATTAACACAGCTATAATCTATTTGGATAGCAAGTTTTTTTTTCTCTGTAAACATAGTATTATGACAGTTTTGTTATATGTCTGTTTTGTCTTAAATTCTGAAAAATCAATAAAAATGATATTTGAAAAAAAAAGATACCATTTTGGTTGAGAAAGGTCATTGACAAAGGTAAAAAATATATTGACAATATTCTCATTTGCCTGTTTTTGTCACGGTATCACACACAGAGAAATGGACTGTGGGATTGCAATTGATGGTTACTTTTAAGTAGTTGTTTGCAGGAGAGGTGTGAAAATGACAACATTGTTAGCATTGTTCCTAAAGAATTTTACTTGCATCCAGTGCCATTCAGGCAAACATAAGTACTTTTAACATATTTAAACAATTTGTTGCTGTTTCCTCGATTTATCTGTGTATTTAACTCTTTTTTTACTTGCTTTACCACTATTGCTGCTGTTAGACTATTTGCCTTGAAATTACCTTAGTAAAGGTGCTATCTAGCTAGTTGTTTATGCTTCTTTAAGTTTATAGTAGGATTGCACTTGGGGCACCCTTTTACCGTGTTTTTACATTAAGAGAACTGGAATTATTCATCTAGTGGTAGTAGGTGTTGTCTGGTCTATATGATTTGGGAAACACACACAAGGGCTGTAAGTATAGTCATTTTATTGGCCAGAGGGCTCAATGTTCAGTTTTCTGTATTTCCAGGGCTGGTATAAATTCAGTCATTAGCAGTGCTCTGTACAGAAGCAAACACCTTAGAGCAAATACTTTGTGTGCCAACAAGCTTAGAGCAGCTAGTTAATATTTTGAGTGGCAATACCATTAAATTTAGCACAATTTAGTGTTTTATCTCCTGGTCTGCCACAGTAAAGTACCCTTAATAGCCTTCTATAAGACCCAGTATGCCACACCCTTGTAGCTCACCAGTTAAAGGACAGGACAACATGGATATGCAATTTCCTCTGTACTCTGCAGCCAGCCTGGTCAATATGGGCATCTTGAGACAAAGCAACAACTTAATCCTTACAGTAACAGCTACAGTATGTGAGTATACATATACAATGTCACTGGAGGCTAAACTCTCACATACAAGCATACATAGGGTTGTCAAAACCATGTACACAACACCCACCAAACATAGCACACAACACACACATAGAACAATATATGCTGAAACACTTAAATGCAATCTTCCTAAACAACAATGACCTCCTAGACCAACCTTGACAACAAATCTTTGCCACAGCAAACTCAAAAACACTCAACAAAAACAACACCTAACATCACACATGCAGCCACACTCAGTGGAACCCCAAATACAAAGCCCATAAGGCAAGCAAACGCACTTCAGATGACTCTAGTCATAAGCCACTCCATTGTAAAACATACGGATGCCCGCTAACCAGGCTGAACAAGTAGACAATAATGGTTAGTGCTTATCTGGAGCCAGGATTTGCAAATTACACATGCATTCAGGTCATTACACCACATCTACCAATGTGACTCCATCATAGTCCATGTAGTTGTAAATGACCTGAGACATACCGTTCTGGACTATAGGAAGAGATACATTATGGATCTTCAGAGTATGTGTCTCAGGCTGGTATGAGCCTAGCACCAATCAGCATATTTCCTTCACTGAGGATCATGCCACAATACAAACAAAAGATACTGATTTTAACAACCGACTGACTTTCTGGTGTCAGATTAAGAGGATCCAATATTTATCAGCAAGGGAAGACAAGCTTAACACACCATCTTGCTTGGCCAGGGATGATCTGCAACTGTCCCCTCTAGGCTCTCAAATACTGCTTAAAACTTTATCCACCCCCATACAGCCTTGGTGTGTGGCTGTAAAAGAGTAGTAACAGGAGCAGCAGACTTATGTTATTTACTTTTATTTTGAATTTGTTAACAGCAGTAGAGCACTGATTCCACGGGACCAAATTCAGTCACAGTCCAGGGATCAAAGAGACCTCTCAACCAATCAGGGACAAATTTCAACAGAATCAGGGACAAGTCGAGAAAAAATCAGGGACAATCAGGGACACTTTTAAAATATTAGTGCTATTAACTTGAAACATTGACAAAATCAGAGCATATGAATTAATACACATTTTCTGAAGTAAAAGAAGTCTATAACTCTTAATTATTGTCATTATTCATTAAGTGTAATTCACCACCTTTCCTCCAAAAGTCACTAGTTTTAGGAGGGATTAAGAGGAACAGAGCTAAAATTTGAGTCAAAATCAGGGACGTCCCTGAAAATCAGGGACGGTTGAGAGGTAATCTCAGTTCAAACTATGGCTACTGACTTAGGTTCTTTTGTTGTTACTAACTGGGAAACTGACAAGTCCTCATGCTGAATGTTGCTCAGTCTACCCCCTGGTCCGTGGGAAAAGCAGCAGCAGTCTTTGAGCAGAGCTTAACATTTTAATGGACCAACAGGTTGCCAGCTCATTAAAAAATTAAAAAGAAAATGAGTATTACATCAATTTAAGTTACTCTGCACAAGGTAATTTATTTGTTCTTCAGAAAAGACAGACTATATAGAAGCAAAACCATACTATGTAAAGTTAATTACAGTGATGCAGTAAGTGGAAAAAATTTAGAAGGAATATGTTTTGAAATGGAATTTATTTGATTGTAAAAAATCAAACAATGTTTAACATCGGGATCTATGCAAATAAAGTCTGGAGGATATATTTACATAAGGACAAGGTACTTGAGATAAGATACACAAAATATAAAAATGGAAACAAGGTAGAACTATAACTAAAAACTGAAATAAGCTGGAAAGACAAATTAAACATAGTGTGAGACAAGATCAAGAAAATTTTGAAGAAATTTAAGATATTGAGCATAATTGGAAACCATTTTATAAATACATTAAGATGTAGTAGGAGTTAAGACATACAAACTGATAAACTGTGTGTAGATTCTAAAATGTATTTTCAAAAACAACAGATTATAGATATAGTTACAAAATCTTATGCAAAACAGTTTGATTCCATAAAGGGTGTGATAAGTTGTTCTAGGAACATCCAGGTAACTTCAGATACTAAAATTAAATTAGATTTTATTGAAAATGCACTACATTAATTGTACCTAAACAAAGCATAGAGAGGAGACAAAATTAGCAATAATGACCTAAAAACACTTCAGCATGAGCACATAGTACCATTATATCTGTTATTCACAAGGTCTTTTAAGTATATGGAGATTCCTCAAGATTGAAGACATCAACTTATTAAACCTGTCTTTAAAGGAAAAGGGAATAGGACAAACCCAGTCATACTGAACCATAAGATTACTTTTGTGTTGTGGTAAAATAATGTGGAAGGTTATTTTGGATAACTTATTGTCAGAACTGGAAATGGTTGGACTTGAAGCCATATAGCAGCATACATGTGTTGAAAATAGATCCATAACCACCAGTAGCATGATGCTCTATAACAATATAATAGCAGCTATACCTGAAATATTGTGCTGTGATGTAATTTATATAAGATTTTAACTTTAGCCTTTTATAGTGTCATACACAAAACACTGATCAATACATTAGAACATTTAGGCATTGATGTGATCTTGATAAATGGATAGCCGCAAGGCTTACAGATATAACATGACAGGTATCATAGAGCAACTGAATACAGATAGGGCATGTCTGCAAAAGAACTTCAATAACTTAACCATTTGGGCACAGGAGAACAATATGCTGATGAATACATCAAAAATTAAGCATATGAAATTTGAGAGGGCTCCAGCTTTGAATTTTTCTAGTTACATCAACCAATTGGTTAATGATAGTTATAGAACTACAGATTGTATAAAAAGATTTATAAAGGCTAGGAAATCAGAAATGATAGAACCAATGTTTGTAAGTTATATTATACCCAAATTAAAAGATGGAATAACAATATGGAAACCATTGCATGTCTCAGGCTTGGCTTTCCAAGATGGCTGCACACTGATCAATAGCTTAACTTCACCTCTCCCAGTGTGAAAAAAGAGACTGAAAGACAAGGGCCAGGAACACTGTCACTTTTAATAAATTCAGATACTGCCTGGATACTAGCAAAGAAGAAACTAATAGTGCCTGAAGGAAAATCCACTAGAAAATGTGAAGAGAAAACACTGACCATGAAGAATCCTGCAGATGTTCAGCAAAAAGCAGTTCAAGCTTCAACTTTGGTACAAGACATTGGTTGCAGTAATCTAGAGGAACAAATAAGTTAAATATCCTCACAGCTGATTAAAATAAGCAAAACACTGAAGAAATATTGCATCTCAAATAACAAAAGGCTGGAAAAAAGGAATAAGCCTTAAACAGATTTCAGATGAACTGATAAAACTGCAAAAATCAGTCATCAAAATGAAGAAGAGGCTAGCTGGGAATGAGACTGCTCAAGAAGAGATGTTTCAAAACATGGTGGAATTAGAGGACAGAGCATGTAGGGAAAACCTGAAATGTTCTGCCGTACCAGAGAAATTAAAAGGAGCAGACTGTATTAATTTTATTAAGGCGCAAATAAGCAACTGTACTGGTATTCTGCAGCAAGAGCTGCTAACTGAAAGGGCACATCATGTGTATGCTCCAATCATGGCCATGAGAAAGCAGCCAAGACCTGCATTAGTAAATATGCAATCATACCAGCAAAAATAGTTGAGCCTGACAAAACTGTGGCAAAAGGGGAAAAGTATTAAAAGTTGGAGATAATAGAGTGTTTGTGGAAAATGATTCACTGTACACCTGGCAGAAGAGAAGCAAATTTATTACAGTGATCAGGGAATGTCAAGAGACAGGTGTGAGATTCAAGCTACTGTATCCAGCTGTCTTCAGAATATTTTTTCTAAAGGACCAAAGTCATTTTTGATGCAGAGCATGTTAAGGGGAAAATACAAAAGTCTGTCCAACAAAGGGTAAGCCATCAAACAGAAGGGGGCTCTGCTTCTCCTTCATTGATGGTAAGGCTCACAGAGAGACTTTGCCAGTGAAACTTTTTCCAATGTTCAAAAGAAAAATGCTTGAGATATAGAAAAAAGCACAGGAGTTGACTAGAAGAATCGGAGGTACCTTGAACTTGAACCAGAATCTGGGGTTGGAAATTGGAGATAAACAGGAAGAAGGCCAGCAACACTGAAATTAGTGAATAAAGTGAGACTATAAAGCATCAGTCACATTTTTGAAACATGGCTTTACAAGAAAAAGTGGCTGAGAAAGATTGCATTTTTGTTTACTTTGTTTAACTTGCTGGGAGACTGACAGGCATATTTCCCTCTTCATGTCATTAATGTTTGGAAGGACACTAAAAGGAAAAAAGAGGGAGAAAGAGGGAAACATTAACTGTAAGTAAACATGTTTTTGTTGTTAAAAGTGTTTGTATAAAACATTTTATGATATAACTTGCATATGCTATAGTGAAGTATTTTAATTATTGTTATATGTGATAAAGATACTGACGTAAACAAGTGCTTTTTTTCTCTTCTTTTTTTAGTTTTAAGAAATGTAAGCATTACAATAAAAAAACAGGAGAAAGGCTGGACAAAAGCTAGTTTAAGTCAATAATGTTAAGTTGTAATCTTGGGCTGCTGAGTGGGAAATGGGGTGTAAAACTACACTGATTATAATATATCTAGACTGAAATGTTTTCTTTTACTTTGCATATGTAAATAATATCTGGATTAATGCCCTTGGCTTAATCTAATGACAACTTTTTTTGTGAATGCAAGTGTGTTTTAAAAATGAAAGACCGCAAATGTAATTAATTGCTTTCTTTAAGCAAATAAATGTTCATTGCCATTTGAGAAATCTGAAGCTGGAAGCAGTTCTGCATTTTGATTTTATGTGTTCATGCAAACAAGCTGACTAAAGGTGAGGGCAATATACTGAGCGGTCTGGACATTGTTTACTGAAAAAAAATATAAAATTCAAAGGTACAAGGGCAAGCAGCTCAGTAAAAATAAAGATTTTATTACTGGAAGTCAAAAAGATACAGCAGTTTTTCTGTTAACTGAATAAATTAATGGATTTACTAAAACATGTTTAATTTAATTTTATTTAAATATAGCCAGTGCACTTTTTCTTAAGGCTAAAAGTTAATGCTTTCTTAACACATGCAATCTGTTTTTCATATTGGGGAGGATAGTAAGATAAAACAAGAACAGACAGCAATTAGTGTGAAAAGGAACATAGGCTGTAACATGTGTCTTAGCATGGATAACTTAAATTTTAGGTTAGGTTTTCCCTCTGTGTGTGTGTAGTTGTCAATTTAGACTAGAGCAATCGTTCCTACCAGGTGGATTAAACTTCATTATGTAAAGACATGCATAGTTTTGTGTGTTTGTTTTACATTAAAAGGTTATGGAATGTGCCTTTTGCTTCTTTTTTGATGTTTTTTTAATAGCACAAAAAGTCTTGCAAAATGTGACATGGGTTCAAATGCAGATGACAAGAAATGACTGCATAAAAATTCAACCTACCAAACATTAGTGGATGCACATAACACAAAAGTTGGAAATAAGCATTTAAAAAAGTTGTCATATATAATGTGGGAATAATAACTTCTTAACATAATGGCTACACTAAACATATTATTGTGGAATGTGAATGGCCTCACAGGTATTGACAAAAATCAAAGAATATTAAATTATACTAAGAAATGCAGAGTGCAAATAACAATGCTAAAGGAAACACACTTGGAAAGAAATGAGCTTGTGAATTTGATAAAGTTTGGATTTCAGGGGGATATTCTGCAGAGTATCAGGGACAAAGGAAAAGGGAAGAGGAGCTCCAATAGTGATAGAAGAGGGAAAAGATGGTACTGGTAGATTTGTGGTAGTAAGGGGCTACTAGCAAAGGAGTGGAATGTATTTATATTACACCTAAAACTGCTATTATGGATCTTAAGAAAATTATAAGAAAAATAATGAGCTTTCAACAGGAAATATTACTTTTAGGTGGGGACTGGAACTTGATTTGCAAGAGTGAGGATGTTTCTGGGGGGCCTAGAAGGGAACATATAGGAAAAACAGGCTAGAGTTCTGAGGAACGTTGTGAAAATATTTGGTAGTGAAGAAGTAAATTTAGTAGCAGAAACCCGGAGAGAATTTACATATTATTCCCCAAGGTAGAGTAACTGGCTACATGAGACAGACATTATATTTCATAGGAGCATATGCATTTAATTGAAAGTTTTAACACACATCCAATAACTATTTCCGATTATGCACCAATAACAACTACAACAAAAATGCGTGGTAATGAAGTACAAATTAGACACTAATGCTTCAGCACCTATCTGTTAACAACAGATGAATTTAAAGAATGTATAGTGGAAATTATTCAAGAGTTATTAGGTAAGATGGAAATTTTGGCAGACGTTAAAGCTAGTAAGTGGGATAAAATAAAAGTGAAGTTTAAACATAGAGTAGAAATAAAACAAAAAGAGATATTGTTAAGAAATAACAAGATGCTTCACCACCTATCTGTTAACAACAGATGAATTTAAAGAATGTGTAGTGAAAATTATTCAAGAGTTATTAGGTAAGATAGAAATTTTGGCAGACGTTAAAGCTAGTAAGTGGGATAAAATAAAAGTGAAGTTTAAACATAGAGTAGAAATAAAAGAGATTTGGTTAAGAAATAACAAGAATTATTTAGAGGGACTAACAAAGGTTAAAGTATTGCAGAATAAGGGGGATCTCAGAAGAAGAAGAGGTGCAAATGCAGAGTGATAAAGAGAAAATAAGGAAGTATTTGGACAATACGCATGACTTTGGAAAGATAACTGCTAAGCAGCTGTTTTTTATAACTCCACAGCACAAAAACATTTAGCACAATGACTTAGGGAGCAGATTGTAGAAAGAGTTGTTGCTAAACTTAGGGAGCATATAACAATAAAAATAACCAGAGATCATGCAGCGGTATTATATATATTTTGAAAATTTTATGACAGTTTGTATAAAGCTTAAAAATGTGGAAATCAAGGAAAATCAGAAATGGAAGTATTTAAGGAAGACTTAGTTATGCCAATGTTAGAGATAGATGAGGCTCAACAGTTAAGACAGGAGGAGATGAGATAAAACTGGTGATGTTGAAGCAATCTGCAGGAAAGTCTCCAGGAATATATGGCATTCCTGTGGAAATTTGGAAACTGGGAGGCAAGAAAGAGATAAATATTTGGAAGGTTTTAACACTATATGAAAAGAAGGGGAAGCACCAAGATCCTAAAAGAAACCTGCAGTGGCTGTAATACCTAAAGATGGTAAAGACCTATCAGACACAGCTTTAAATGGGCCCATTTCAACATGATAATAAAGTGATTATGTCTATAATACCTAAAAGAATGGCAAATGTGTTGCAACAATTGATAGCTATGGATCAATGTGTTTTTGTGGAGGGAAGGCAAACATTTCACAATATTAATAGAACAATAATGTTCCGGGAGGGGGGAGAATACAAGAAAATACTGATGTTTGTGAGTCTTGATGCAGAGAAAGTATTCAACAGAGTAAGCTGTGATTTTATTTGTAGGGCAGTGGCACCATTTACATTTCCTGATACAATAATAGGGTTAAGTAAGAGATATATGAGACACCAGAGGCAAAAAAGTGGGATGTTTCCCTCTGATAAGTTGTATCTGAACAGAAAAACCAGGCAGGGGTGTCCTCTTCTCCCTTTGTTATTTGCATTATATTTGGAGTCAATGGCAAAGAAAATAACAGACTCAGAAATTCAAGGATATGATTGGTATAGTAAAATTGCTGTTATTTGCAGACAATATTATTTTATACTTGATAAACCAGATAAGGACATCTTAGTGTTGTGGAAAATTCTGAGACAATTTCAGGTATTTTCATGATATACAATTAATGAAGACAAAACAAAGGCTATAGCTGTAAACTATGTGCCCATACATGAATTGGTTCAGCAATAGCCATATTTATGGGGACATGATAAAATTAAGTATTTAGGAGCATGCATTAAAAAGGATTCACTTATGACAGCTAAGGATACGTGGGAAGGGAGAGTAAACAAAATATAATACAAAAACTGAGAAGCTGATAACTCTTGTTTATGGACATGGATAGTAACATACAAGCAGTGAAAGTGTTTTTAATCCCTTTACTTTTATATACAGGTCAGGCATATTTTTATCAACCAGAGGAAAAGTTGTGGAAAGTACTTGATAAAGAATTGAAGGATTTTATCTGGGAGAGTAAGAGGGCAAGGGTCAAGTGGGATAAGTTGATCCTTCCAATAGAATAAGGTGGTTTAGGATTACCTGATTTGAAGGGATATTTTAGAGCTACACAGTTAAGGTTCATATACATAACACAAGTAGAAAGCTATAATTCAAAGTGGAAAGGGATTATGATAAAGTGGGGAGGATTCAAAAAATATGAAGAGAGTGGAATTTTGGATGCAAATTCTTAAGGAAAGTAACTGTATAGAATATTATATTATAGTTATAAAGTAGCAAAAATAAATACAACTAAGCCAACACAATAATGAAGAAAGGATATTCTGCCAATAGTGATGACTGTTGTGACACCTGTGCACTGGCCCAGTAATCAAGGAGCCTCAATCCTCACCACTAGTACCAGTGAGGGACGTGCGCATTGGGGAAGATAACAAGTACACACACAGTAAAGTACAATTTCCCTTAAGAGCACACATAGATCACAGTCATTCTAGGCCTGGTTTCTCCCCTTTCTCTCCAGATCCCCAATAAGACTCCCCACTGGCACCGCTATAGCGTTCAGATCTCAGCTGAGTAGACAAGCTAAAACCTCCAGTACTCTCTCTGTCCAACCAGTGCTTCATGTCCCTGCCCAAGTAGCTGACACACACACACTTTGAGATTTGGTTTATATACAAACACACAGACACTCCTGGGGAAGGCTGGCACATATTCTTCAGCTATGTCTCCTCCTGCCAGGCTATAAGGTAATAATCACTGCCATCAACTACTTTTATCAGCTACTAATAAGGCCCTTCCCAAAGGGTGACCAATTTCACTGTGTAATATTACTGTTATCCAAATACTAAGTGTAATCCAAGGCTAAGGCTGCTCTGGAGTGGCTTAGTACAGTATCACTAAATACATCCAAGTACTCTAGAGCTTAAATTATCTCTCACAAGACAGCCACAGTTGAAAGGTTTAGTTAATAATAAATAATAAAAACACAAGACAATACTTATTACTTCAACACAATGACATTACAGAGTTCAGAAATCACAGGAAAATGCTTTAAAATAATACTGTAGAATAGCCTGGCATAAATATAGAAAACAGTTAGAATAATCTGGCTATTTCTATCTATTTCTAAGAGAAATCACTGTTCTAAATAAATATCTTACTTACAGAGCAAAGGCAGAGTGCTGGTGAGGTGATGTGTTCAGGTTCAGACAAAATCCAAAATACTCTTTCTCTCTGAGAAAGTCTTAAATTGATAACACAGTACTGCTGAGTCATTTCAGATTACATCATTCTTAACAGATCTGATTTAATTTCTCAGGCTAACAGAAACTCAAAATTTACATTTCTTTTTGTAATCTGCACCTGCAGGAAGCCACAGCAATAAAAGGCATTTTATATGTAAACTGTATTAATTATCTCTTAAAGCAAGACAACAGAAAGAGTTTCCTGGCCCAGACATCCTGTCTCTGAAGTTGGGATCAAACAGTCATATAATGCTTGACATATCAGTTTTCTTCCAGCAGAGTGCACTGTGGTTACATTTTTGAAGCTCAGTAAATGTATAGTTTAATCATAATATATAGTTCTCTTTACATTTGTAGAAGAAGCCTGTGGATTACATTAATATTTACAAATGACATAGAATTATTTACAAAATTATATCTAGCTAGGCTGGCAGCCTTAACATATATCTCACCCCGGAGAACTCAAGCTAGTTGTTCAAGTGATCCTTGAGAAACGTTGCATGAGAAGGTTTGGTCTATCTGAGTATACCTTACCCCATTCCCTGTCTTGAGAGCCCACCTGCATTGGCATTGTTAATCCAACTGCAGTGCTGCACTGACATATCTCATGCTTGCAACTCTAGGCTCCATCTTATTTTCTTCCACAGAGATAAGGCTGAAGTTTCTGTAGTGCCCACACAATGGCTAGACATTCCTTTTCTACAGCTGCATAGCATTCCTCCCTGGGTTGGAGCCTACGACTGAGATAAACCACTGGGTGCTCATCTCCCTCTGAAGAAATCTGACTAAGTACTGCCACCATCCCATGGTTCGAAGCATCCACCTGCACAACAAAGTCTTTGCTGTAATCTGGACTGGCTAACACAGGGGGTCCTCCCAAAGCTTCTTTATGCTTCTGGAATGCCTGCTCACATGCTGTGGTCCATACTACCTTATCTGGCCTGTTTTTACTTGTCAGGTCTGTGAGGGGAGCAGCTATGGTACTATAACTGGGGACAACTTTTCTGTAGTACCCTGCTATCCCTAAGAATGCCCTCACCTGCTTTTTGGTAACAGGTGCAGGTCATACCTGAATGGCTTTCACTTTGGCAGGTTCTGGCCTGATCTTACCACTCCCCACTCTATGTCCCAGGTAGGAGACCTCTGCCATACCCACATGACACTTGCTCAGCTTAATGGTCAACCCTGCCCTCTGTAGTCTGCCCAGCACCTCCCTGACATGCTGAAGGTGCTCTGGCCAGGAATGGCTGTAGATGGCAATATCATCTAGGTAAGCAAAGGGAAACACTCCTGCTCCTGCTAAGATATGATCTACCAGCCTCTGGTAAGTCGCTGGGGCATTTTTCATCTCAAAAGGCATTTTTGAAAACTCATATAAGCCAAAAGGAGTCACAAACACTGACCTCTCTCTAGCTGGGAGTCAAGGACACCTGCCAGTAACCCATGGTAAGTTCAATGGTGGTAAGATACTTAGCCCCACTCATCTGCTCTAGGCCTTCATCTTTCCTAGGCATGGGGTAAGCATCTGAGTCTGTGTGACTATTTAATGTCCTGTAGTCCACAAAGAACCTGGTGCTGCCATCCTTTTTTGGCATCAGCACCACAGGGGAGGCCCAGGGACTGTTGGACTCTTGAATGACCCCAGTTCCAACATTTCCTGTATCTCCTCCCTCAGAGACTGTTTGACTCTCTCAGGCACCCTAAAAGGGGCCTGCCTCATAGGCTTTTGGGGTCCTGTATCCACCTGGTGCTGCACCAGGAGGGTGCACCCTGGTTTCCCAGTGAACATGTCCTCAAACTCCTGTAACACTGCTCGGATTTCTTAAACCTTGGTAGGACATAGCTGAAGGGACATTGCTACCCCTTCCACTGAGGTGTCAGTCCGAGCCTCACTGAAGAGATCAGTCACCAGATCTCCCTCAGACTCCTCCTGAAATCCACTGCAAATATTCAGCACAAGGGCCTCCCTATCATGGTAAGGTTTCATCATGTTAACATGGTACAATATGTGCTCCTGCCTCCTGCCTAGCAGTTCTACCAGGTAGTTAACATCCCTTACCTTTCTTACCACCTTGTAGGGTCCCTCCCAAGCTGCTTGCAGCTTGTGTCAGACAGGAATAAGAACCATTACCTGCTGCCCTATAACATACTCTCTAGCTTGAACTTTCCTGTCATACCAGACCTTTTTCTGCTGTTGGACTTCTGTCAGGTTCTCCTGGGAGAAGCCCATGAGTTCCCTGAGCCTTGTTCTCAGGTTTAGGACATATGCCACAACAGACTCCTTGTGGAATTCACATTCACCTTCCCACTCATCTCAAATTAAATCTAGAAGCCCCCTCACCCTATGCCCATACAGCAACTCAAAGGGTGAAAAACCTGTGGATTCCTGGGGCACCTCTCTGTAAGCAAAAAACAGAAGGGGCAAATATTTGTCCCAGTCCCTCTTAAACTGGTCTGCAAATGCCTGTAACATGGACTTGATTGTAGAGTTTAACCTCTTAACAAGACCACTAGTCTGGGGATGGTAGGGGGTGGTCTTTAGGTGCTTCATCCCACAGTACTTCCCCAGACAAGCCAGCAGGACTGACATGAAATTGGCACTTCTGTCAGTCAGTATTTCTTTTGGGAAACCTACCCTGCTGAAAACCTCTAACAAAGTATTTGCCACCTTTTCCGCCTCAATGGAGGACAAAGCCACTGCCTCAGGGTACCTTGTAGCATAATCTACTACCACTAGGATATACTTTATTCCCTGTGGAACTTGGGGTACTCAGAGGCCCCACAATATCCATAGCTACCCTCTGAAATGGCTCCTCAGTCACAGGCAAAGGCATCAAAGGAGCTCTCACATTGTCTCCTGCCTTATCTACCTTTTGGCACTGCTCACAGGTCCTGCTGTACCCTGTTACATCTCTGGAAATTCCAGGGCAGTAGAAGTTCTGAATTAGACGTCTCTTTGTATGTTTTATGCCTATATGACCTGCAAAAGGAATTTCATGGGCTATGGCTAGAAGTGCCAGTCAGTAGACTCTAGGTACTACCAACTGCTGCATCATCTCACCTTCTAGCACTTCCTCAGGGGTCCACCCTCTATACAGTAAACCTTTGTCGCAGTATACAGATTCCCACTTCCCTTGAGAATCAGGCGCCTCGCTAGCTACTTGCCTCAGGCCTTGCAATGTAGGGTCTGAGAGCTGAGCCTGTCACAACTCTCTCTTTGTAACCCTTCCCAGCTCCCCTTCCACAGGAAGTCTGGCATCCTCTGACAGAGCTGCCTCGCTGTCAGCCTGGGTACTACTACTACTCACCTCTACCTTTGCTGTCACTCTGTCCAAGGGAACATCAGTACCCACAAGCAGCTGTGGCTCACATTCAGTCTCACTGCTACAGGGCAGCTCCCTTACTGAAGTAACCACCTCACCAGTCCTGGCTGCAAGTATGCAGTCTGACTGGGTCCCTCCAGGCTACCAGACCCTCATGTTTGTCTCCTAGCTTGACTGCATGTAACTGCATTAACACATGGTACTGCCTCATCAAAATCCTTCCCTATCAGGACATCTGCAGGATGGTAGTTTGGTACCCCTGTTGTCTCAAGACAACCTACTATTGCCATTTTGTTCTTCCCACTTACTGGCTCCCTCACCTTTTCTTCCCCACCTTGCCTCTGTGGACATTTATATGCCACATGACCCCACTGGTTGTATTCGAAACATTTAACCCTAGGTCCTGGATGTGTACCTGGACTTGTGGCTACCCCTGCTACTGGCAGATTCTGTTGGAGCAGTCTGGGCTGCCCACCATGGGTTCCTTTAGACCCATGAGCAGTACTCAGGGTCACTTTCCTGTGCAGGGATGCCTGCTTGCTAGGTATAGGTCTCCCTTCTTCCCCAACTCATCTGAAGCAGCACATTGACTATCAGCTAACCAGATCCTCATGTCCTTAGGCAAAGTGCTAAGGGCTTGTTCCCTCACCAAAAGGTCTGCCAGCCCTTCAAATGTGGTGATCTGACATCCACTTACCCATCTACAAAAATAAGTGCTCAGTTCAGCACTATATTCACACACACTTTCATCTGCCTTGCGTCTTTTTCCTACAAGCTTCACAATTCTTAAAAACAGTATAATCAAAAAATTTGCAATCAAATAATTTAGACAGCACAGTCACAGCTCTCCCATGCAGTAAGGGGGTCAGGAACCGTAGCCAGAGCCTTTGTTCAACATCATATTGTTTTCATACCCTCTCAAACATGTGAATGAAACTATCAAAATTATCCCTCTCTGTAAACTGTGGAAGAAATTTACTGACATGTTGTGCTTCTGGGGTCCTGTTACTCCTTTCCCCATTACATGCATGACTCTGCTGAAGAGTCAGCATCTCCTTTTCATGCTGCCTCTGCTTCTCCTTCTCAAAAGCTTCCATTTCCAGGCGCCTGGCCTCCAACTCAAGTCTCTTTAGCTCCAGATAGATTTTTGAGTCATCTGCAGAAAGGTTGAGCTGTCCATTCTCTGAGTGTTGTACATCTCACCTGCCAGTCTGATTGTCCTCCTTATTACTATTTTCTGATGCAGCTGTCACCAAAGCTGCAGTCATGTCTGCCTTAGTCAGGTTTCCATGCACCAGTCCTTTAGCCTGGCACATCTGAACCAACTGTCTCCTTGTCAGCTTACCGTACTCATCTGCTGACATGCTTGCCTGCTCTCCCTGACTAACTAAGAAAAAAAAAAGAAATAAAACAATTGTGATCTGAACTCTGAATATTCACTGTGTGGCTGATTTAGAGTACAAAAACACCTTCAGTGATCACTGTACACAAGCTATGCTAAAAGACAACAAGGAGGTCTAGGATTAACCCCAGGTACATTTCCTCAGTCATAACAGGTAAGTTGCTATACATGGTACTTAAATGATTACAGAATGTTCTTTTGGCAGTTTTTGAGGAAACCTAAAAATAATGATGTTGGATTTTTACGGAGTTAATTAGTAGCATGTTGCTTTGTGTCCAGCTGCATGTAGTTGTGTGAAGATATTCTGTATTTTGGGCTTGTTGGGCTGATATGCTGTTATTAGACTCCAGAAGAAGTATGTCATCTGTGTGCATTACTATTTTAAGGTATGTGAGGTCAGAGGTTAGACATTGATAAACAGGGAGAATAGGAGGGGGGCAAAAGACAGATCTTTGAGGGTTACCTGTATCAGTAAGATCAGCCTCAAAAAACTCAAGCTATACTCTATCTCATATCAGCTACTTAGAGGCGATCTCTGCTTAACCTACAAAGCCATGTCTGACCCAGCACTGTTAGATATGCTACATCTAAAGAAATCCCAATCTCTCCATACAACACGCTCCAGAGATCTCAACCTCATTACTTCAATCAACAGAACATGCTGGAGTGACAGGCTCATAACACTGAGACTGCCCATGCTCTGGAACAGACTTCCCATACATGTCAAGCAGAGCACCTCACTAGCCCTCTTCAAAAGAAATCTTGACGACTGGATGGGAAATAGAAAATTCACCCCGGGGATCACTCCAGTGGCCCTGCTTGATAGGGGCACTGGGAACTAACGTCAGACGGCACAATGCCAGGGAATGCTTTGGGCTAGGCTTATAAAGGCTCCAGGGCCATTAGCCTAGTACACACCTATGAACATATGAACCTATGAATCAAGGCTGGAAAAGGAGTTCCCAAGTGCAACTGAAGAGATTTGTTTTGGAGAGCTTTCAAACCAGAGTATAGAAGTGGAACCAAGACTGAATTTGCTGAGTGTGTGGCAGAGAAGATTATGGCTTACTGTTTTAAAGTCACCAGAGTTGAATTTACTAAGGTTCTGAAGGAAGAGTTTATGGCTAACTGTTCCAAAGGGTCTCATCATGTCTATGAAAAAAGCCCCATGTTATTTTTGATTCATTCGTGTTATTGAAAATGGCATCTGTTGCTGAATATAATGCAATCATGGCACTGAGATAGTTTCATAATCCATGTGGCAAATCACAGAGGAGACACTGGTTTACAAACTCCATTGAACATGTAGGAGAAACAGACAAATGTAGGTTTTGTAAAACCAAAGTGGAAACAGTCACTCACCTCATTGTTGGTTGTGACATACTAATGGCAGAGGGACTGTATACTGAAAGGCATAATAATGTGGTAAGACTGTTGCACTAGTGATTGTGCAAACATTATGGTATTGAAGTGGCTGAAAAACACTGGAAACATGAGCCACAAAGCATCATAGAAAATTATGAAGTTTACATCACATGGGATCACCCATTACCGACAGTTCAAAAGACAGATGCTAGAAAATTGGATATAGTGGTCCATGAAAAGAAGACAGGTAGCACTGATCATAGAAATCACCACACCCAGTGACTACAGTGTCTTGTTTACAGACAGACACAAAATCATAAAATATCAGGATCTGCAGGCAGAGACCAGAGCAATGTGGAAGAAAGATACCCAGACAGTTCCAATGATAGTAGAAGCAATGGGTCTTATAAAAAAAGAATCTACAATCGTATTTAGATATGTTACCAATACATGTAACTCCATACAAATTGTAGAAGGAGTCATTACTGGGCATATTGCGGGTGCTGTGAGAAGCACTTCTGGCTGACATCAAAGATTGAAACAATACTAATTTCATGAATTTTAATTGTATTTTGACTTAGGAATGTGGTCCATTCCTGTCATGGTATTAGAAACCCAAAATATTTGGAGAAATTAAAAAAGAGACAATATTTGTTTATGTGATCAAAAATGTGACAGTATCCAATTTTTCAAAGATTTTTGTTTTAACAGTCATACATTTGCAGTGGGTCTATAGTCATTGCACTCCTTGGGATTTGGCTTCTTGTGAGGAGGGATTATGGCTGTGTGTTTGAAGGATGAGTTGAAGATTATACTCAGCACAGAGCAGGACAATCATCCAGTCCAATGCCCCCATTTGGGATGTATCTCCCTTAACATATCAAACAATGAGAAAGGCCCCAAAGGTTCCTAACCAAAAAGGTCACAAGCCTTAAGTATCTGGGTTATAGACTTTTGATGAGAGATCTCTGTTCTACTTATTATACCATTAAAGACCCAATTGCCCTAGACCTGTTTCTCTGCATATCCAATATCTCCACCAAAACAAGAACAAGGGACCTAAATCTTCACTATCAGATAAATAAACATTTTGGAGGGAAAGGTTTATAATGCAGCACTTCCCAAACATCGGGAATAAACTGCCATTGCATGTTAAGCAGTGCAACTCACTATTTTGCTTTAAACACAAACTGAATGATTAGATGGATATCCACAAATTCACTCTGGGATTAACTGGAATGGCCCGTCTGGAAAAAGGATGTACAGCTGGAGGGAGGGCACAGGCAAGGCAGGAATGGACATGAGACTCAGTGGCCTTGGAATATCATTGACTAGATGACTATGGAATCTATTACAGTAGATAAAGAAATATTAAAGGTATGTGTTAGTGGCCCGAAAATGAAAAGCTGTTGCCATTTTGGGAAAGAGGGATGCAGTGTTTTGAGATTTTAGTGCCTGCATTTGTGTCTAAATTAAGTAGCACTTTTCTGATCTCTTTATCATTTCATTATCTGAAATAGAAAGCAAGCCTGTAGGCTGTAAAAGTGTACAGTTTTGAGTTCTGATACTGTGAGGGCTGTCCACTTTTCACTGGGTGGGAGGGGGTACTGACAGAGGTGAATTGTTTGTAAGGACATTAATGGTTTCAGTTAGGAAGTTTCTTTGTAAATATTAGCAAAATTATGTCATTCTTGAAATGTACATGTTGACTGTTATGACTCTGTGATGTTACCTGTAAGCAGCTTCAGATCTTTCCAAAAATGCGTAAGGATGACTGAGAGTGCTTCCTGTTTTCTTCTAAGATAAGTAGCTTTAGCAATGGTTGTTACAGTCCTAGTTTTTTCACAACTGGAAGTATAGTGAGTAGAATGACTCATTAGTAGGTTGTTGACCTCACTCCTGCCAGGCTTTGTCTCACGATTTTAGTAATTTTGCTTTATCTCAGAAGTTAGCCAGGGGCATTTCCACAGGTACTACTAGTGGGGTTAGAATAGGAAAAAGTAGTAGGGAAGCTGTAGAGATTAGGTACTGGTAGCAGGCTCAAATGAATCAAAAGCTGCTCTGAAGAAAATGATAGGGAGGCTGTAGATGTCTGGTACTGTTGGTAGGCTCAAAGGATTAAAATGCTAATGCTGCTGGCAGTAAGCTAAATGGAGCATTTAATGTATGTATACTGGGGAGCTGGGTTTCTAATAGCTATTTCACCAATAAGGAATTAATTCAGTTTGTATCACTCTCACCAGTAAATTCTGTAATTCATTCCAGGTAGTGAGGGAGATAGGGGAATCTGTGTGGTGTATACTGATACAGCAAAGAACTTTTGGCAGCTTCAGATGGTTCAACTGACACTGCTACCACCAGTAGACCAGTTGAATAATCTTGAACTAATGGAAATGGAGTATGTTGACAAAGGGCAGAAATTGTTAGGAGGGCCAGACAGCTCAAGTGTTGCCACCAATGCACCACACTGAGGAAATGATTATAATTGTAAAGTATAAATTTACTGATATGGGAATGGGAGTATGGTGATGGTGGACAGCAAAGTGACGCCACACATTGCACAGCTGAATGGAGCAGTGCTTCACCCATTATGGTGCTTGTTTTCTTTCATTCAATAAAGCAGGATTATTGCTTAAGTTGCACAGGTTTCTACAGACCTGATCCCTAAATGGGAATTGCGTGTGTGTATTTATTTTAGTCAGAATACTGAAAATGTACTGGTCTTTGTTAGGGTAATGGTCACTATTCCTTTAAGACATTCAGTAGCTTCAGGAAAGAGTACACATTGTGAGGTTTTAAAGTCCCTACAGTTCATTGCAATAAACTGGAGTAGTCTTAATGGCTTACCTTAGTCAATCAAGTTCTGGAAAAAAAGAAACAAGTATGTTTTAAAACTGCAGGGCAAGGACCTGTTCTTCACATGTTATTTTGTTTTAGACATGATCTACAATTAATCTACCTTATGATGAAATTTTCGACACAGAAAGTTGTGCACTACCCTATTAAAGAAAAAATAAATAAATAAAAAGTGTGCTGCTGTGAACCATGCTAGATGAAACTTACTTTTTCAATATTAACAGTGTTAACTAAAACAGACTCCGGTTAGCATTCTAACAATAAGTTTCACCCTGAAGTTTAAACCTGGAAGAAACCTGGAAGGGTCTTCATTGTTTAAATTATTTTGCTTTCTAAAAGGGATATGGGATATAATTCTTAACATTTCAAAATTACATAAGGCACTAGAGTGAGACTAACTAGCATTTTTCTGTCATTAAAGCTAATAGTAAAAATGCCTGCATGCTACACATGATAAAAAGGTGCCAATGTTAACCACAGTCTAACATGATGCTTAGCTGAGGTTTACAATGCTTATCTTGACCAGCATACGACTGAGGCCGCAGTTGTGCAGTGGTCAGCGTTGTCACCTCACAGCAAGAGGTCCTCCCTTTCGATTCTCAGCTGGAGCACCTTCTGTGTGGAATCTGCATGTCCACCCCGCGGTCGACTGACATTTAAAGACATGCAGGTAGCTGCTTGTGTGAATGGGTGTGCCTTCTTCGAAGGTTGGGCATCGAGCTGGCAACTCGGCAGCATAAAAATCCACTGCCAATCATTAGCAGACCGGAGTTCCGCTGTGGCGACCCCTAACTGGGAAAAAATGAAAGACTTTTTTTATCTTGAGCAGCATGCACTCATCATTCCCCAGAATGTATGTTATTTTAGAATAACCAATTAAAAATAAAACATGCGTCTACTTTCATATATATATTTAAATAAGACAACTGGGCTTAGTGCTCCTACATTTTGCAAATAGCCAACATAAAAAACAACAGAAAAGCCCCTGTACATGCCTTGCAAATTAAAATGGCACCAAATTAAGTGTCACAAATAATGCATTTGAAATAGTGATTAACTATATGCTAATGGTTTGAAAACTGCTAACATTAGGATACGATACTACTAATTTTAGTGCTAAATCATGCTAAAACATTGCACTAAAAATATGGAGGATTATAAATAAGTAATAAAAAGTGCAAAGATGGCAAAACATGTTTCTATAGTTCATGGTAGTTCAGATAGCCCATGTTTTAGAACAAAGCTGATCAGTTAGACACAAAATAATAGGCACTTCCTTAATTCAGTTGTAATATAGCAGCATTTAGCATTTTTATAAAAGCATTTAGAGCCTGGAAATAAGGTTAAATACAATCTGATACTCTGAATAAAATAATTATTTAATTCAATCAATGGGCAACATTGGAATACATCTATATTCATTTAAAATTACATACATGAACTTTATCAGCTGATGCTGGTATTAGCAGTACACTAAACAATATATATATATATATATATATATATATATATATATATATATATATATATATATATATATATATATATATATATATATATATATATATATATATATATATATATATATATAAATGTCTTACTATGTCAGGCAAGTATGGCATTTACACAGGACAACTAACTGATAATTAAAGCAGCAGTGTAGTGTTTACCCTGAGCTGCTGAGAAATAGAAGGGAAGACTAGAGGGATGCTGACTAAAGAAAAGAGAACTGTCGACTTAAGTCTTGCTACAAAGTTTGAAGGTATATATGTCACATGATTAGAAACTGCCCTGTGACTGGACAATCTATTCACCCAACACAATACTTGTTTTCTTTTGTTCAAGAAAACCAACCTATTGCTTGATTTGCACTTTTCCACTGTCCTGATCTATAAATGAGACAGATGTAAGTATTTCATTTAGTTGGAATATTGGAGTTTTAGTCAGAGTAACAGCCACTAATCCCTTGGGAAGGTTAGCTGCTCTGTGAAAGAGTACATACACACAGAGGGTTTTTAAGGTCACTGCAGTTCCATGCAAAGAAGTATACTAGCCTTGATGGCTTACCTAACACAGTTAAGTAGCTTTGCTTGGAAAGCAAAAAGTATGTTTAAAAACTGCAGGTCAGGGACCTCTTCTTCACAGAAATTATAGATACATGAAGTTGTGCAACACCCTAATACAATCAAGTAGTTTTACAAAGAAAGCAAAAAGGATGTTTTAAAATTGCAAGGCAAAGCTCTCTTCTTCAAAGACATATAATTATTTTATTTTGGACAGGGTCTATGGCAAGCCTACATTGCAGTTAAATTACAGGATCAGGAAGGTTTGAACCATCTTAACACAATCAACTACTTTTGCAGAAAAAGCAAAAAGAATGTTTAACCTGACAGGATATGGACCTCTATACCTTGCAACTGTACAAATTTTCGTAGAATATCCAGATTTTTTTGCCTCATAATTTTGGTCCATTTTTCATAAAATTGTGTTTTTTTGGCAAATTAGTGGCAAATTATTAACAATTGAAGTTAGAAAATAATGACAGAAATTTGAGTTTCAGACTTTATACCCTTCAGAAATTGCATGCTAATGCAAAACCTGTGATTCTATTAACTTTCTAAGTTTGTAGGAGCAGTATTTAAAAATTGTCCCTATTTTTGGGCCTTTGTCACACTTTTATTCATGGCTTTGTCCAGATTTCTTGCTCTAAGAGGTTGAGAGGTATGTGGACCTGTTCTTCAAAGGCACAGGTTATTTTGTTTTAGTCAGGGTGCATGGTGAACATACATTGTAGTGAAATCACTGGCACAGACAGTTGTACACGACTCCTAAGCAACTTAGCTTAGAAGGGAAGGCTGACGGATGCACAGCATTACTCATTGTGTAGGGTTTGCACTGTCCAATAACTATTTAAGATTAAGCCTCCTGGTATATAACTTTAACTTAATACAAGAACTAACTAAAGATACTCTGTCAGAACAAACAAAAGAGAAGATGTTACTTAAAGAGCACAGTTCTTTATTTGTGAACACTTTGATACTTAAACACACGAGTACTGTGTAGCCAGTTCTGACAAAGATACTTGTGCTTATTGTCTGCCTCAGCAGTTGTTTCTCCTCCCTCTGCCCCTGTTGGTCGAGCATCTTTCACTGCTTGGTTAAAAACAGGAGTAAAATTCTTTTTCTTTTCTTGCACTTCTGTCTGGGCTTATCTTTAAACAGGATGTTGATTTAGACCTTTTAGAGCCCCTATTTCCCTTCCGACACTCCATCTCGGTGAACACCAAGGAAAGGTTGCTAAAACACCATTAGTTTCTAAAAAAATAGTTATCTGCATTCTAGCTGGTTATCATTGTATCTATAGTACTCAAGGTCATTATGTCTGTAGCATTATACTCCATTTGGTATTAGACTGGCTGCATTCAGATCCACAGTCTTATACATTTTTATTGGTAAAGCATCATATCTGAAGAAGTGCAAGCTGTAAAAAAATATCTGGTGCAGGAAAATCATGTCTCTCAACACAGTTGTACCAACCAAACAGATGACATCTGATTAAATGCATGGCTCCCATATATATATAGAGAGAGAGAGAGAGAGAGAGACATCAGCCTTTTGTTTTGTTTAGTTTGTTGTATCATTTGATAAATAATATTATTAAAAATGAAATAAATTTTTATTATTTTCATTTAATTAAAATTTCTCTGTTTAGACTTTTGTGCCATTAAACTTGACACTAGGTCTAAATATTTAAGCTTCTCATACTCCAAAAATCATTTTAAGAACAGCCTTGGGGACGTATGGTAAAATATTTGACATTATATCACCTGTTGGATTGTGTTTTTCCTTCCTTTACAAGGTTTTTGTCTTAAAGTTCAAAATTGTCCATGAATATGTTGTCATATTAATTCTTCAGTTTATATATTTTCTGATTTTTTTCAGTAATTTACACTATGGGTCGGATTACTTAAAGTTCGCAGATGTTTTTTACGGATAGCACAGCACGACAAAGGAAGACTTCGGAGCACCTGCTGTGGATGTGATTTCAGAAGAAAAACTGAAGGCAATCCAAGTACTTAGCTATTCAGCATAGGATAATTACTGATTCTGTGCACACCCATCTGATTCCAAAACACATCATGTGCACACAACATAACTTAAATGCCACAAGCTGCCACACTGACTTTGCATCTGAAATCCTCGGCGTATATTATTTGGATCTCAAGGAATAAAAGCTAATACTACAGAGTTTGCCAAACTCCATTTAAAAAATATATATACATATGTATATATAAATGCAGCCTGCTGTTAATGAATTGCAACAGGCTGCATTGATACAAGCCATAAATGAGGCTGTGCACCCTAGAAGGCAGCTAGCTAGAGTCAGCTCAAGGCTGCAACTAAACCAGTTGTTAGACCAGCAAATAATCAACAGGAGCTAGCTAGACAGACAACAGGTACAGGGTGTCTGCAACATGTGTACTCCACACATGTCTGTACAGACTTTGCAAGGAAACCCATCCCCCTTGAAACCAAAGTGTGTCTCAGTATGAGTGTACTTGCATCTGGGGTATTCCAGAAACATATGAGGGATGCTGTGATAGTGCCACAGAGAGCTGCCAGCCATATCCTAGCAAAATTCCTGGAAGCAATGTGCAGCAACATGGATGAATACATACACTTCCTATCCACCCCCATGGAGTGGAGAACTGTAATGCACCACTTTTACAGTATTCCAAACTTTCCATGTGTACTCAGTAGGATAGATTGCACACACATACCAATGAAGACATCAGTACATCCTGAAGCAGACCAGTACATAAACAGAAAGGGCTGACCATCCATCAACTGCCAGGTTGTGTGTACAGTAGATGGCAGCATAACAAACATCATGGCAGCACACCCTGGAAGTGTCTATGATGCTGCCATATGGAGGGAATATGTTGGCCACATTCCAGTCATGTGAAATACCTGGGGGACTACTACTAGGTAAGAACAGGAGCACAACCAGGATGTAAGCTAAGGATACCCCTCACAACAATATCCATTCTGACCACATGTGTTTTCATTTTCCACTACAGGTGACTGTGGTTATCCACTTGAGTTATGGCTAATGACACTGTACAGTGAACCATCCAACCCTGCACAAGAGGCCTACAATAGTGCACATGCAGCAACCAAAAACACCTTACAGTGTGTGTTTGCTGCACTGAAAGCTAGGTTACAAAGTCTGGACACATCCGGGATGCACTGCAATACACAACTGAGAAGACAGCACAGATGATAACTGTGTGTGCCATGCTACACAATATGCTAAGGAGAGCACATGTTGGTCTTCCAGCTGCAAATGTAGATGAACTACCCAAAGAACTCCATATGTCTGAAGAGGACATCTCAGAGGTATCAGAGGAAGAACAGGAGGACACAGGGGTAGAAGACACTGATGTAGACAACATAGGATGTGACCACAAATGCAGACCCAGACAACACTACAGCGTCTGGCCCACAACTTTGAGTCATGACAAGCCATGTGTACATAAGTACACAAATTAAACAATGATGTTCAGGTGTTGCCCCACTACAGCAGCACAGATTGCATCTAATGGCAAAGCAATTACCCACTAGATGTACACACAGTGCATCAGACATAACACCATAATCATAATATATTGCAATGTGAGCATATGCAAATGTATCATTAACTCAGGGCACAAATGACACAGGTATGCATACACACTCAGATTACTGTATCACTGTATGGAAAATAATAAGGGATACACATTGGCGCAACACATTCCTATCTCTACAATACAATAACATGAAAAAAGAGAAACAACACAAGACATAATGCAGAGCATTTAATATCCACAGAAAAATATATCACAGCAAAGTGGTAATTTAATACTAGGAGTCAACTATGTTTATGATACTGTTGGACACACTCTAGCTCAGTCTAGGGCAACCTCACTGACATCTCACACCATGGTCCACTCTGCTCCAACCACGTACAGAAACACATTGATCAGGTTGCTCCAAAGAGAAGATTAATGGGGTGCCAATACCATTTTTAGGTGAAGGAGCATGACTATAGGTTGATGGCTTTGTTGTGACTGGCAGGACCACAGCAAAATGGTCAGCAGTGGAACTGTGTGCATGCTGGATCATAGACACTGATGCTCAATGGCCAGTAGTGTTCCTGCAGACAGATGACCTACCTCTTCTATGTTGCAATCTGCTGATCACAGTAAGGGCATACAGAACTCTGCTGGTACTACAGCACTGCTGCAGTACTGTAGAGGCCAGGGTTTCTGACGACCATGCCCCAGCTAGCAGACACTCCCACCATTATCTTATGCTGGGATCATTCATTTGCCTCCAGCAGGAGAAGTACACCCTCTGACACCTGGCAATGCACACCATCTGCATGCCTCTGTCTGCCACACTACCCTGTTTCAGGTTGTGGAGAACTGCCATCAGCAGCAGTCTCAGCTGGGGTCTAACATTCAACAGTATCATGCTGTTCAACATCCAATGTCCCGTCATCCTTCGAATAGCCAGATAAGTTGCCCTTCACATCTGAAGCTACAGCTGTAGCAACATCACTGTCAAAATCTTGGATGGACTGTAAATACATCAGTGTGCCAGGGGCCGTAATACCATATTGAGATACATCTGATACCACATCATGATCCCTGGATTGTCCGATTTATTTCTTTAGTTATTTTATATTTGGCTCCTTAAACTCTTGCATCAGGGGCAACATGGGATATATGCAAATTACCCTTGAAGAATATCAGGTGTTTAAGCTAAATAGCAATTCTGAATGTCCGTGACTTTTTCTTTTAAGTCTATTGATGGACAATTTCAGGCCAATAAACCCAAACACCTCTAGCTGTAGACAACATGTGTCTGCTTTCTTATGACATCATTAGCACAGCATAAGAGGAATGTTTGACCTTTGGAAACACAGGGTTGTCATACCCAACTGATATTCATAAACATTAGGGTGTCTACAAAATATCCCAACTAACAAACTAAAACAATGAGTAAAAAGGTCACACAGAAAAAGCAATTGGTTACAAACACAAAAAAAGAAAAATCTAGCAAAGCGCTGGACTATAGCAGTTGCAGAGCCATGAGTTCAACAAATGTGATTTTAGGGACTTTCTAAATTCATGTATGGAAGGTATAGCTGTGATGATAGGGAGAAGTGTATTCGATTGTTTGGCTATTGTGTTCAAGTAGAGGGATGACCCAGCAGCATTATTATCCTTAGTTACTTTGAGTAGAAGTTTGTTAGTGGGGTGAGGTTTCTGGTATATAGGTTCATAGGTTCATAGGTTCATACTAGGCTATCTGCCCGAGGGCATTTACAAGCCTAGCCCATAGTTTTGTGGCTTACGCCACCCCTTTAGTATGGGGAACTATACCCATTATTTTGCTGTGCCTCTGTCGAGCAGTGATACTGAGGTAATCCCTGGGGTATATCTGCGATCTCCCATCCAGTGGTCAAGATTTCTCTTGAACAAGGCCAGCGAGGTGCTCTGCCTCACATATACCGGGATTTTATTCCACAGCATAGGGAGTCTTTGGGTGATGAATCTATCCCTCCAGCACATCCTATTAATAGCCGTGTCGAGGTTTAAGTCTCCCGCCCTTGTGGCTCTGACGGATCTAGATTTTTTGAGGTGAAGCATATTCATCAAATCTGGGTTTGACACGGCCTTGTATGTTAGGCAAAGGTCACCTCTGAGCAAGCGGTAAGCGACTGAATAGAGCTGGAGTTCTTTCAGTCGGGCAGCATAGGACAGATGTTTGAGACCCTTTATCCTTTTGGTGAGGAACTTTTGTGGCCTCTCCAGCTGCTGCAAGTGTCGGGTCAGATACATTCGAATGGGGCATTGTACTCAATCATTGGTCTGATGAGTGATGAGTATTGGGAGACTATGACCTCCCTTGATCTAGATGAGAATCCCTTCATGATAAGGTGGGCAATGTAGAAGGTCTTCCTAACTACTTTAGCTACATGGGTGTCGAATGACAGACTACTATCAACCTGGGTCCCCAGGTCCCTGATAACTTCTTCTGTGCTCAGTGGATTGCCACCTATTTGGTAGCTAGGGGAACCTTGTTTTTCCCGAAGGGTATGACTATGTATTTTTTGGCATTTAACTTTAGGCCATGGCTCTGGCACCAGTTATCCGTTTCTGTGAGACCCTTCTGAAGGATATCTGTGTCAGATGTGTTTTCTACTATGGCCCAGTTTGCAGTCATCTGCAAACTTTGTCAGCCATAAACCTCCTGTGTTTGCTTGTACCGGAAAAGTAGATGCCAAACAAGAGTGGGCCCAGGACTGAGCCCTGTGGTACACCATTTGTGACAGGCTTTGAGTCTGACATGGCGCCAGCAACTCTGACCCTGTGGGTTCTGTCACTCAGCCAGTTTGCAACCCATCTTGTGATGTATGGGTTAACATTTAAGCTGATGAGTTTTCAATGATACCCGAGTGGGGTATTGTATCGAAGGCCTTCGCCAGATCAAGGTAGGCTGTATGGACTGCCTTTCCCTCATCAATGGCTTTGGTGTCTGTTTCGAAAAAGTCAACCAAGTTTAGAAGGCATGATCTGCCTTTGACAAAGCCAAACTGGGATGGATCCAAAGTCTGCAAATTCCCTATGTCTTTATTTATGAGGTCCATTATGATCCTCTCCATGGCTTTGCAGATAAGGCTTGTCAAGCTAATGGGCGGTAATTTCCAGGGTCGGTGGAGGCACCGCCTTTGTGAAGTGGGACCACAGTTGCAGTGCGCCACTCCCTGGGTATGTATCCAGAGGTAAGACTATGATTAAACAGCTGTCCTAGCTGTGGGTTTAATTCCTCGTTGAGTTCGTGGAGCACACAGCCGGAGACACCATCAGGTCCCATGGATGCTGTGTTTTTTGCTTTGGAGAGAGCAGTTCTCACTTGGGCGTTGGAGATGTTTGGGGGGCTGCAATCGCTTGGTATAGATATCTCTCCTTTTGGGGGGGGAGAAGTTTGCACTGAACCTGTCAGCCAGTATGTTGGCAATGTCTGCAGGATAAGTAAACTTCACATCATTTTGAACTAGTTCTGAGCATATCTGGGAGTTTCCACCCAGGTTTCTAACATAGCTAAAGAAGGCCTTATGATTGTCTTTTGAGTCTTTAGCTATTTTTCTCTCAAAATTTGCTTTGGATGATTTTATGAGAGCTCTTAGTTTTTTACTTATAGTGATCAAGGGTGTCTTACCTTTTAAGGATTTTGCTCTATCTTGTAGTAGCTTCCTCCTTTTGTTGTAGAGTTTGTTTATGGCTGGGGTCCACCAGACTGGACGCTTGCCTTTGGTACAAAGAGTCTTTGTTTTGCTTGGGATTGCCTTATCCATGCAGTCCTGCAGGTGCTGGTAGAAGGCATTTGTAAGTGATTCAGCGGCTTGAGTACTGTTTTCCGCCGGCTCGGGGCCTTAAAGGAGACCACACTAGTCTTTAGAAGTGTGAAGTCGGCTTTTGAGAAGTTTTTACTGTGGTCTTTTTATTTCAGGTGGGGTGGGATGAGGACCTCCAGCGAGATTAGTTTGTGATCTGATCTCACCAGTGAGGGGTATACTTCGGTGTTGAACATTGTGCTCCCATGTTCGTGATGATGAGATCAAGTATGTTTTCTCCTCTTGTGGGGATGGTGACTAGTTGTTCCATGGCATTTGAGTTTATGAATTCCAGGAACTTTTGGGCTAGGGTGTTTGGGCTTGAGTAGTGTTCCCAGTCTATATTAGGGTAACTGAAGTCACCTAGTATGATGGTGTTTGGTGATACATTTATCGCCTCTAGTGTTTACAGGAAGGCCATGTGAGGTTCCTGAGTTTGTGAGGGTGGCCTGTAACATGCTACAATTTGCAGAGCAGTCTTGCCTATGGTTAATTGCACCTGGATGGTCTCCGATGCATCGTGCGTTGCCACCAGTCTTGAGGTGTGGGTGTCCTTGATGAATATGGATACCCCTCCTTTCTTGGTATTGTCCGGATTTTGGGGCGGAACGCATGATAAGAGGTAAAACCTGATAGTGCTGGGGTGCTCTCAGGAGCCTTGAACCAGGTTTCTGTCACTGCACAGACATCGATGTTCTCCATACTGAGAAGGGCCTTGAGTGCGTGCATTTTGAGATTTAGACTTCTGGCATTGAGCAGCATTACCCTTAGTTTTTTTCGTTTTTGTGTTCTAGGGTGGTAGGTTTAGAATTTGAGCCTTGCCTAAAAAAGGCACTATGGGGGTGGCAAGAGCCTTTGCCAATATCCGGAATCCCAGGGGTGACAGGTGCAAGCCGTCTCTTGCGAAGCAGCGTGACTTGTCCAGCATGTCATCCCAGGCAGACAGACATTGGATCCCCTTTGAATGACACCAGAGTTTAAGCCAATTGTTAAAGCTGATCATCTTATCTCTGTATTGTGGCATCATTCTTGGTGAAGGTAGGATACTGCTCAAGGTCAGGGTCATACCTGCCTGGGCTACATAATCAGAAAGCTCCTCAATGTCTCTTTTCATGTAGTCCAAGGAGGTACGTCTCAGGTCGTTTACACCAGCGTGGACAATGACTGAGTCGTATTTGTACCTGCTGTTGAGAGACCTGAGTGCTTGCGTTATGTGGCGGATTCTAGCGCCCGACAGGCAGCTTACTGTGACCTTCTCCTTACTCAGTCTGGTGAGTGGGACGTCAGTGTGTCTGACTATGGAGTCACCAATGACTAGTGTGTCTGGCATTGTGTTTTGCCTTAAGGGCTGTGACTGTTTGACACTCTGACTGTGAGGTCTATGTGTTGCAGGTGTTGTGTTCTGAGGTGGTGGTTGTTTGGGTGTCTGCTTTGGTGGCCTCTGCTGTTTTGGTAGATTTTTGATCAGAGCCGCCGAGTATGTCTTTGTGTGTTTATGTGTATGATTTGAGGTTGTGATGGTACTATGTGAGACTGGGTCTATAGTGTGTGTGGTAACCTTCTCCTCCTGACTGGTCTTGCCAGTCCTATGTTGAGAGAGCTCAGCCTCCAGTTTGGCCATATAGTTGCATCTCGCATGTATTTGTGTTTTGTGGGAGGAGGAGAGGGTTGTCTGTGTACATGAGGCAATTGTAACATTGCCTCAATATTCCCAGGTTCACCAGCTGAGCAGGAGAGGACACTAGCAACTGATCCCTCGACATGCTAGAAGGACTAGACAAAAACTTTAAAAGAGATTCGGGGCGTGGGTGACTGAGAAATGGGGTTTGCCTTTTTGGGGTGCTATCTATAAGAGTGCCGTATCAAGGTAATAAGTACTGTAGGAGCAAGTGCTAGGTTTAACAGATAGAGAAAAGTCTACTTGGAGTCAAGTAGAGATGATCTTTTAGGTATTAGAGAAAGTGCTAGTAACAGGGATGCTTAAAGGTAAGATTGAAAAGAATGCACTCTGCAGTGTGCACTAGAGAAGTTAGATATGAAAGTAGGTAACTTGAGTTTTACCTGTTTAAAAGTTAAGGTTTAGTGGAGAGTTACTATTTTTAAAACAGCAAGATGGACTGAAAGGGGTGGTTACTTTTGTATTTTGGTACTATGAAATACTGTAGGATGGCCAATAAATTTAAATAATTGAAGGGGTGGGATTTCAAAAGTGATGGTTTTGTGATTACTCACATAAGCCAGTGAAAGTAGAGAGAAATGAGATATATGGTCAGATTAACATAAGAGGCGGGCAACTAGAAAGACAGTGGTATTTAACAAGACAACTTAAATGGGTGGGAGGGAGGGAAAAATTCTGCCTGACTCAGAACAGAGAGAGCTGTGGTCTCTTTTGAAGTTTTAATATGCTGTTAAAACAGAATGCAAGCAAAACACAAGGTAAAGAAAACAAACTACAGTATTCAAAATATAGAAAGGCAATACAGAAATACAAAAATAACAGCAAACTAACCTTTCCTTCACAGCAAAGTGTAGCAGAGTCTGGATGAGCCTTTCTGGTAAAGCTCTGAAATGTTTTAGTTTACTCCTTAAATATAAATTTTAGTTCCTAGCTCCACCCCCTCTGTTAACAAGTGATTAACCTTAAGTGACCTCTTCTGTCTTATGAATGAGTCCTTAATTAATCAGTTCTTATTTCTGCCTGACTCAGAACAGAGAGAGCTGTGGTCTCTTTTGAAGTTTTAATATGCTGTTAAAACAGAATGCAAGCAAAACACAAGGTAAAGAAAACAAACTACAGTATTCAAAATATAGAAAGGCAATACAGAAATACAAAAAATAACAGCAAACTAACCTTTCCTTCACAGCAAAGTGTAGCAGAGTCTGGATGAGCCTTTCTGGTAAAGCTCTGAAATGTTTTAGTTTACTCCTTAAATATAAATTTTAGTTCCTTGTTCCAACCCCTCTGTTAACAAGTGATTAACCTTAAGTGACCTCTTCTGTCTTATGAATGAGTCCTTAATTAATCAGTTCTTATTTCTGCCTGACTCAGAACAGAGAGAGCTGTGGTCTCTTTTGAAGTTTTAATATGCTGTTAAAACAGAATGCAAGCAAAACACAAGGTAAAGAAAACAAACTACAGTATTCAAAATATAGAAAGGCAATACAGAAATACAAAAAATAACAGCAAACTAACCTTTCCTTCACAGCAAAGTGTAGCAGAGTCTGGATGAGCCTTTCTGGTAAGGTATAGGAGTATGGAGTTATCAGGTCTTGTAGTGAAGGGTTTTTCTCATAAAGATATAGAATTTTACGTGACAGGGTAAGTTGATTATATAGAAGTAGCTGAGGAAGTTCAAGCCAATTAAGCTGCTTGAGAGCTAGACAGTAATGTGATCTGTAAGAAGTGTTGGTGGCGAATTTGTCAATTTTATTATAGCAGGCTTCTAGTTTGATTAAGTCCGACTTCCTAAGGTTGGTGAGGATTGGAAAGGCATATAGTAGTGTAGAGATGAGATGTGTGTGTGCAACAGTGGCCCTGGCAGTGTTTGTTAAGAACTGTTTATTTTTATATAGTGTACTTAGTTTTTAATGGACTTTCTCTATGGTTAGTGAGATATGGATATCGAATTTCATGTTACAATCAATCACGACCCCAAGAAGTTTTGTGTGGGTAGCAGGCGATATTATTGTTTTGTTTTTGAATATGATGTCAAATGAGAGGTCAGGAATGGTGTGTTGTGTAGGTTGGGAGATGATAAGTTTTGTTTTGCTTGGATTGAAAATTAGCTGGTGGTTAGTGAGCCAAGATTCGACAGAGAGAAAGGAAACTTGAGTTTGCTAGTGTAGTTCCTGGGGGGAAGAAGAGACACAGACTAATGTAGAATCATTGGCATACTGGATGACCAAGGAGTGGAGAGTAGAAGTGTGAAGGTTATTGGTGAATATAGTGAACAACAGAGGTCCAAGAATGGACCCTTGTAGAACCCCTATTGTTAGTGGGAGAAGGGGTGATAGCTCCTGGTGACATTTGACTGCCTGCTGTCTTCCTGTTAGGTAACTGTGAAACCATGCGATAGTGGATTGGCTAAGATTTACTTCTGACAGAGCTTTTATAAGCTTGTTATGGCTGACCATATCAAAGGTCTTGGAAAGGTCTAGGAAGATGGCTGAAACATATTTGCCATCATTTCTATGCCCATTAACTATGAGTGAATGACATGAGAGCAGTGGTAGTACTATGGTATGGTCTGAATCCATGTTTAGTGTTACTGAGCAGTTTTTGTGTGTTGAGGTGTTCCATAATTTGTATATAAATACACCTTTCCAGTATTTTTGAGAGGGGAGACAATATAGCTATGGGGACGTAATTTGTTTGTTCCTTTGAGTTACCCCCTTTATCGAGGGGAATCATATGGGAGATCTTCTATAGATCAGGGATTTGTTTTTCAGAGATGGAGCAGTTCATAGGTTCATAGGTTCGTACTAGGCTATCTTCCCTAGGGCATTTATAAGCCTAGCCAGAGTGTATGTGGCTTACACCACCCCTTAGGATGAGAATACTACGCCCTTTTAGGGTTTAGTTTACTATGCCTCTGTCTAGTAGTGACACAGAGATGACCCCCGGGGTAAACCTATGATCTCCCATCCACTCGTCGAGATTTCTCTTGAATAGAGTCAGTGAGGGGCTCTGCCTAACATGGACTGGGATTCTGTTCCAGAGTGTAGGGAGCCTCTGGGTTATGAATCTGTCCCTCCAGCACGTTCTGTTTATTTCTGTGTTGAGGTTTAAGTCACTTGTTCTCGTGGCTCTGATGGATTTGGATTTTCTGAGGTGGAGCATGTCCATTAATTCAGGATTGGACATGGCCTTGTACGTCAGGCACAGATCACCTCTGAGTTGGCGGTATGCGACTGAATAGAGCTGGAGTTTTTTTCAGTCGGGCAGCATATGACATATGTTTAAGACCCTTTATCCTCTTGGTGAGGAACTTTTGGGGTCTTTCCAACTGCTGCAGGTGTCGGGTGAGATACATCCCAAATGGGGCATTGTACTCAATCATTGGCCTGATAAGAGAAGAGTACAGGGGCGCAATGACCTCTCTTGATCTAGATGTGAAACCCTTCATGATAAGGTGGGCAATATAGAAGGTCTTCCTAACCACTTTGGCAATGTGAGTGTCAAATGAGAGGTTACTGTCAACCTGGGTCCCTAGGTCCCTGATTACCTCTTCCATACTTAATGGATTACCACCTATGTGGTAATTTGTCGGTACCTTGTTTTCCCAAATGGGTATGACTATACATTTTTTGGTGTTCAGCTTAAGGCCATGGCTCTGGCACCAATTATCCATTTCTATGAGGCCTCTCTGAAGGATGTTTGTGTCCACTGGAGTATCAATTATGGCGCCCAGTTTGCAGTCATCTGCGAACTTTGTCAGCCACAATCCTCCTATGTTTGCCTGTACCTCGGAAAAATAAATGCCGAACAAGAGGGGTCCCAGGACTGAGCCCTGTGGAACACCGCTTGTGACTGGCTTACAGTCTGACATAGCTCCAGCAACTCTGACCCTGTGGGTTCTGTCCTTGAGCCAGTTTGCAACCCATCTTGTGACATATGGGTTTACATTTAAGCTGGTGAGTTTGTCTATGATGCCCGAGTGGGGTATTGTGTCAAAGGCTTTTGCAAGGTCAAGGTAGGCTGTGTGAACTGCCTTACCCTCATCAATGGCCTTAGTGACTGTTTCAAAAAAGTCGACCAAGTTCAAAAGGCAGGATCTGCCCTTGACAAAGCCAAATTGGGTAGGATCCAATGTCTGTAGGTCCCCAATGTCTTTGTTTATGAGTTCCATAATGATCCTCTCCATAGCTTTGCAGACCAGGCTCGTCAAGCTTATGGGGCGGTAATTTCCAGGGTCCGTAGAAGCACCGCCTTTGTGAAGTGGGACCACTGTTGCCATACGCCACTCTTTGGGTACGTATCCTGTGGTAAGGCTAAGATTAAACAGCAGCCTTATGTGTGGGTTTAGTTCCTCTTGGAGTTCACGTAGCACACAGCCCGGGACACCATCCGGTCCCATTGATGCTGTGTTTTTAGCTTTAGAGAGGGCGGCTCTCACCTGGGCATCTGAGATGTTAGGGAGGCTACACTCTGCTGGGATAGTTATTTCTCCTTTTGGGGGGGAGGGGGAGGAGAAATTTGCACTGAACCTGTCTGCCAGAATGTTGGCAATGTCAGTGGGTTCAGTGTATTTTGTGTCATTTTGGACTAACTCTGAGCATATCTGGGAGTTTCCACCCAGGTTTCTAACATAGCTAAAGAAGGCCTTGTGATTGTCTTTTGTGTCATTTGCGATTTTTCTCTCAAAGTTGGCCTTGGATGATTTTATGAGTGATCGTAGTTTTTTGCTAGTACTGATCAGAGATGCCTTCCCTTTTAGGGATTTTGCTCTGTCGTGTAGTAGCTTCCTCCTCCTGTTGTAAAGTTTGTTTATGGCTGGGGTCCACCAGACCGGTCGCCTGCCTTTGGGGGAATGGGTCTTGGTTTTATTTGGGATTGCATGATCCATGCATTCTTGAAGGTGCCCATAGAAGGCATTTGCAAAGGATTCAGCAGTGTGGGTTGTGGTTTCCACTGGCCCAGGGGCCTTGAAAGATACCACTTCAGTCTTAAGAAGTGTGAAGTTTGCTTTTGAGAAGTTCTTCACTGTGGTCTTTTGTGCAGGGGGTGGGGGCGGGATGTGGATTTCCAGTGAGATTAATTTATGGTCTGATCTTACCAAAGAGGGATGTACTTCTGGTGTGGAGCATTTTGTCCCCATGTTTGTGATGATCAGGTCTAGTATATTTTCTCCTCTTGTGGGAATGGTGACTAGTTGTTCCATTGCATTTGAGTTTATGAATTCTAAGAACCTTTGGGCTAGGGTGTTGGGGCTTGAGTAATGTTCCCAGTCTATGTTTGGGTAGTTGAAGTCTCCCAAAATGATGGTATTTGGAGAGACATTCATACTCTCCAGTGTCTTCAGGAAGGCTGTGTGGGGTTCCTGAGTTTGAGAGGGTGGTCTGTAGTACGCTATAAACTGTAAGGCAGTTTTGCCTATGGTTAGCTGCACCTGGATAGTCTGGTTACTGGATATGCTATTACGTTGGCAGCTATTTTTAAAAATTCAGCTGGGAATTCATCTGCAGCTAGTGTGGTTGGTTTTAGGTTTTTGAGTAAATTTTTAATCAGGTTTACAGAGACATGTTGAAAGGTAAAGTTGTCTTCATTAGGAAGGTGTTTGTATTTTTCATTGGGGACAGGGGAGCTTTGAGAATTTTCCAGTGCAAGTATGGATTCAGTAAAGAATTTATTGAGTTGGGTGGAAATATTAGTTGATGTGTCTGTAGTAGTAGCGGAAGGAGTCTTAGATTTTCCTGGCTGAAGAACATTATTAATAGCTGCCCAAATTTTTTTTCAGATTATGTTGTTTCTTTTGTAGGTTATGATAGTAGTTTATTTTGTCTGATCTGATCATTTTTTGTTTGTTTTATTTCTGAGTTCAGGGTATGTTTATTTTGAGTTTATAGTTTTGTCTTGTGCCAGTTGGACCAAGCTTTGTCTCTTGCATGAAGCAGAATATCTGGTTTCTTTACTTAAAAAAAGTGCATAGTTAACCTTAATTCTGATGGTTCTAGATGGAGCTTGGGAGTTTAATATGTTTAAGAAAGTGGAGATGAAGTACCTAACAGCTTTATTAAGTTTGAGTTTCTTTACAGGATTGCAGTTACAGGTTTTTAGTGCTGAAATTAAGCCAGATGGGGTGAAATTCTTTTTGTTACATATCTGTTGGAAGGTGGGTTTTTTCCTAGGGCTGAGTGGTGTATAATTATATAGGTAGGCAAGTGATGGTTTATTTGACAGTATCCAGTCTAAGATAGACTGTCTGTTTGTTGGTTTGTCAATTCTAGCAAGAGATTGGATTAGCTGAGCAAATCCAAGAAGGTTGATATGAGTAGTGGGTATAGCCGAGTTACATGATGTCCAGTCAATGTTGAAGTCTCCTAGAATAATGGTTTCTTGACGGAGTGTCTCAGATGCCCAGTGTAGTAAGTCCTCAAGGGTAGATATATTATTACAGGTGGGAAGTAGCATCCAATTATACTGATAGTTTTTCTAGCATTAATTTTTAGGTAAGATAGTAAAATTTTGGCGGTACCTAGGGCAGGCATTGGTATGTCTACTGTTGTGACCTTTAGTTGTTCTTTAAATAATATTACACCTCCTCCCTTTTTATTTATTGAGTCTTTGCTTAGTAAGTCATAGCCAGGGCAGTAATTACATTATTGGAGATGTCAGGTTTTAGACATGTTTCAGTTAGAAGGACTCTATCTTGCGAGTAGACGGTGAGACTAACATGAAGGTCATGGACTTTGATATACTTCTAATATTAATATTTAGTATTAGCAAGCCATTAACATTTCTAGAGAGGTAGAGTAGATTGTAGGATGCATTTATTTTGTGAAGGCTGACAGAAGGGTATGGAGGGCCAGGGTCTGGGTGTATGTCTTCGCTGAGTGACAGCCAAGAAGGAACGTGTACAATTAGTTTTATGATTTTGGAGAAGTACTTATTGTGTATTACAGGTTTATTTGCATACTGGCACGGTGGGGTTTTTAATACAAACATGGTGACAGGTTGCTACGTGAAGGAGAGTTGGGTGTATGCAGTGTTTGGTGAGTAGATTTTGTAGTATGTGCAGTAGTTATGATATGGTGAGAGACTGATGTTCCCTTAATATGGTGGTAGGAGGTAATAAGTGTAAGTAAAGTAAGCGTTGAGAGTGTAAGAATGTGAGAGAAGAGCATATTGTAGCTTTGTTGGTTAGGCTACAGCAGAGAGTGAGATTTAGTTGCAGACGTTGAGGTGACTACAGGTAACTACTAAAAAGTGTGTGAGTACTGTAAGTTGAGGTATATAATCTATTTCTAGCTTTTTGTTACGCAGTTAATTTAAAGCTTGTTAGTTTGGATAGTGGTGTGAGAAGGATGTGGAGTTAATATGAGGCTTGGGCAGGTAACTACTAAGAAAACATGGCAAGGACTATAAGTTGAGGTTAATAATCTCTATCTAGCTTTTTGTTACATGGTTAATTTAAGGCATGCTATTTTGGATAGTGGTGAAGTTAAGATAAGGCTTGGGCAAGGGAGTTTGTGTTGCTTAATTGAGAGAGTATATTGTTTGGACTACGTAGAGTGGTGGGTGTGGTTGAGAGGGTATAATTTTAAGGAAAGAGGGGGGTGGGAATGGGGGTAGGGTAAGGGAGTGGAGCGAGCCCGAGTGTAGCAAGGGTGAATGGATTGGGCTGAGCCATGAGAGAGGACCAGACAGCAATAAAAAACAATCTGTACTGCCATATGGAGAGAGAAGATTAGTTCAGGAAAATGTAGCTGCAGTTGAGTTGACTGTTCATTAATATGTATTCCACTGGACTAATTGTAAAATAGCTGAACTAAACTTTAAGTTTTATTTTTGGGTGTTGAGGGGGGGGACAGGCTATCTTCCCTGTTGGTGTGCAAGTCACTGATTTGCTAAGGGTTAAATACAATATAGAAAACTATTCACAAACTTAAGACAAAGTGGGGAGTAACATACTCTGCAGTGATTGTAATGTTTTAGGTCTGATTATGGGGGGGGTCACAGTTGCATAGGTGATAAGGGTATTCACAGGTGTCCACTTAAATTTGAGGGGGGAACCCACAATTACAGGATTTTTGAGAGCTGAAAAAAGAAAAACAATAGTGATCACTGAGGGGGGTATAACAAAAGAGAACAAGAACTGGGTGTAAGAAAGTATGTTACTTATTAGTTGCATGCTATAAGAACAACAGTAAATTGATTAATGTGCTTCAACAGTAGAACACTTTGTTACCAGAATGCACATGTGTAAATAAGATAGTAACACAAGCAATCGTAATGTTATAAGCAAATCGCAGCCTCATTTTAACAATATAACATTCTTAAACAGACTCTCCAGTTCATTTATATTACTTTGATTGCAGTCTGTAACTTAGTATCTAACAAGCATACAGTGTCTTTAATATAAGTCTCATAGGCTTTCTGCAACCCAATAGCTTACTGAAAATTAACTCTCAGGCTCAATTTCTTGCCGAAAATTAATGCTGAGGTTTACTATCTAACCAGTCTAAAACTATTTAACAAATATAATACCAATATAAAGCTGAGAAGCATAGAATGCAGAGTGTTAGTCAAAATATATTACAGTGATTGTGGTACGGACCCTTGCACTACTATATTAGTTACCCACTTATGAATGCAGTTATAGACAGTGATACATGTCAGTTAAATTGCAATGAGTTCATAGGCTCAATTTTTATGCCTAACTGGCATCTTCTGCATATAAGGCATATTAGCAAGGATGCATAAATACACAAACAGAATAAAAACTACAGTAAATTTATAATAAAGTACAATAACAAATAGTTGTTTCATTCGTTGGCAACTTAAATGGCTGGCACCCCGAGACACAGGACTCCAGGAACTGCAATTTCTGCCAGTCTAATTTTGAAAAATGGCACCCATTAACCGAGGTCCCCTAATAAACTTTATGGCTGACATAGTGTGGGAGAGGGGCTGTATTAAAGTTCTACACAGTGCAGCATCTAGGAAACTGTAGTAAGGTATGTAAAGGTGCTTGTATTGACACAAGAGAGGACCAGGCAGCACTGGCGCATGGAGAGAGAAGATTAGCTCATGAAAATGTAGCTGCAATTGAGTTGACTATTTGTTAATATGTTTTCCACTGGACTAATTGCAAAATAGCTGAACTAAAGTTTAAGTTTTATTTTTGGCTATAAGGGGACAGGCTAGGCAGTAGCATCCCTGTTGGTGTGCAAGCCACTGATTTGCTAAGGGGTAAATACAATATAGAAAACTATTCACAAACTTAAGACAAAATATACTCCGCAATGCTTGTAATGTTCGAGGTCTTATTACGTGGGTCACAGTCGCTTAGGTGATAAGGGTATTCACAGGCGTCCACTTCAATTTCAGGGGGACCCACAATTACAGGGTTTTTGGGAGTCGCAATGCTTGTAATGTTTTAGGTCTGAATACATGGGTCACAGTCACTTTGGTGAAAAGGGTATTCACTTGCGTCCACTTCAATTTGGGGGGGGCAGTGATTACAGGGTTTTAGGGGGATGTCTGGCACACCGAGACACAGGATGTCAGGAACCTGCTGGTCTAATTTTGAAAAAAAAAACAGATGGATGATACAGATAATTGATGCGCTAAAATAGAGAATACAGAGATCAGGACAATGTGCTTCTTTACATGAAGGATAGTGCGACACCATGGAAATACTGTAGATAGGAATATAGTAAAGATTACTTTAGATCTTTTCTGCATTTATGTGAGACTCTCCTGCAATGTTGTTTTAAAATATTTCCTGTGATTCTGAACATTGTAGTCACTGTGCTGACTTATTGAATATGGTCTTGTTCTTTTATTTACTATTAAATATATTTAAACATTTTAATTGTGGCTGGTTTGTTTAAAGATATTTAAGCTCTTAAAGTATCCTTGGTGACACTGTATAGGCCACTTCTAAATAGCTTTGGCCTTGGTCACACCTACCATTTGGATAATAATAACATTACACAGTAAGATTGGTCACCCTTTGGGAAGGGAAATAAAGTAGCTGATAAGGGGTTATGGTGGCAGTGATAAATACCTCTGGGCAGAAGGGGACAGAGCTAGTAAACCTGTGCCAGCCTTTCTCAGGGGTGTTTTTGTGTATAAATCATATCTAAAAGTGTAAGTGTGTGTCAGCTACGTGGGCAGGGACACAAAGCACTGGTTGGACAGAGAGAGTGCTGGGAGGACTTAGCTTGGAACCCTGGGTAAGGACTCAGCTCTATAGCTGTGCCAGTGGGGAGTCTTATTTGGGATCTGGAGAAAAAGGGGGAAACCAGCCCCAGACTGACTGTGATCTCTGTGTGGTCTTAACGGAAATTGTACTTTACTGTGTGTGTACTTGTCATCTTCCCAATATGTACATCCCTCACTGGTGCTAGTGGTGAGGATTGAGGCTCCTTAATTACTGGGCAAGTGCAGGGTCATCACAGACAGCATCAAGGACATATAACATGTATCTCACTGCAATGTTACAAATAATGATGACTTTACATGAGGTCTACTGTGTGCATATTTCATGATATCTACATACATGGAGTATAGAATTAGGTTACAAAGCCAGCACACAAGCCATATGTGAGGAAAGCAAACAAAACACATATCTGACATCTTCTCCTGGAAAGATGGTGCTGTTAAAGAGGGATGAGCTTCAACTATTGTAGGGAAAAAAGCAGCATTAGTGATCACATCATTGCCATCATTAACCATGTAAACAGTTAAAACATACAGATGGTTTGACATACACAAACCACTCATATGTGCAGGTGATGAGTTTGATGCAGTCTGACCTAACGATGGGAAGAAGGACTAGTATTAATGGAGAACAACAACAGGAATAACAGCAATAACATCTATGAAAAATAGTTATTAGTGTACCACTGACAGACTCCCACTGTGGTCAGTTGTGGGTTGTACTGTGCATCTTGTAAAGGGGAAGTAAAGAGAATGACAACACAGTTATGTATGTAGGAAAAACATTACTGACAGCATCACATATACAACACAGTAACAGGGGCTGCAGATACTCATGTGATGGAAGTTGTGCCTGTACACCAGATGGGAATGTGTTGAAAAATATTGACATTAATGTCATGTATCACATCTGTGCTACAAACTGATGCAAACTATGAAACTTTTACAGTAACATACCTAGTCTGTCTGAACCTGAACCTGCACAGCTTGGCCCCACATTGGTTGTACCTGTAGTATATAATGTTAGGGAAATAAAAAATATGACAGTAAATAGCAGTGCCACGAAATGAGGCTGAGACAATAACAGGTACTGGTCACAGTACACAGTATGGAGATACTTACCTGCCATTCTCTGGTATTGTCCCAGAGTAGATGGACCTGTGAATATTAATGTAGACAGCATTTAAAGATGTTGGTTGCACTCTTCTGTCTACACTACAGTTGTATAACTACATCATCAGATTTACATTCATCATCCTCATCCTGTGTGGATCAGTGTGCACATCCCAAATTTGCTGCTGTAAATCAAAAATGGCAATACATGCTATGCATGCTACAGCAATATGCAGTGATTGTCTCTTTACTCACCCATGTGCATGGAAAGAAAGACATACATGTTTGGCCTGGAATTCCAGCTTTAATCCCACCTCCAGGTGTGTGTGTCTCTCCCCTCTCACTGTATGCAGTGAGGCCAGAAATATTGTGATGTCATCAGGGGGAGTCAGTGGTGGTCTACCACTGGTGGCTGCCCTCAATCTCTTGTATCACCTTAATCTGTTAGCTGCATGAAGGATCATGTCTGAGCAGCATCATCTACAGGTATCATGGGATCAGTTGTGAACTCCAACTGCATTTTTCATGTTGGTGAGGTTGTTCCAGATATCATGTCTCCAAACACTATCAACAGAATGGCCATAGAGTCTCAGTCCATGTTGTCAGAAAACATCAAGTATGATTTTATTTTCCTGTGGGGAGAAGTTGTCACCCCAGGATTGTTGGCCATGATCATATTCCAGTGCGAGCTCAGTTATGCAGTTGATTCTCTGGACAACGCATGTCAACATAAACAGTATGCATTCCTGTGCAGTGCAAAGGATTATAACACTGTATGTGAAAAATACTAACATGACATTTAAAAAGTAACAACAATGCCTTCATATATAACATTTGTAAAAATTAACTTAACTTGTAATATCTTTAGCATCTGTGTGTGGCATTAGACCCCCTCACACAACATATACAGTATGTTGAATGGAGTTCTGACTACAACAGCATCATGCCACAGGGGTCTGCATGCATTTCACATACAAATATTACTCAAACTAACAACCGAACAACATACAGAAAGCGTCAGCAAACCTCAGGATCCATAGGCAGGCCACAGACAGTACAGATCCTTTGTATATTGAGCCAGTAGTGATAAGAGCTTTGTTAAGAAGTATTATTGAAGAAATATCCATAACAGCAACAGCACATATTTTTAACAGTTTTGTTAAGAAACATGAATTAAGAAATACTGGTAATATCAACATAACATAGTACGTATGGATAGGGTCAGAATATGTAGGTTTCTGTAGTTATGCCATAGAGTATAAGGAATTACCAGCAAGAAGTGCAGATGATCTGTCAATCTATCCTAATATACTGTTCACATTTGCAATGTAATTCTGTCTATATAACTGCATATGGGAATGAAATCAATTTATTAAAATAGTAATACTGGTATGCATAAAGCTCAACCAAATTTCGGTCCAATAACTTACAACAAGTTCTGTTAAAGCTCACATTTTGAGTAAAATTTAATTAAAACAGATGCCCTTCAGAATAACTGACTTTAACAGATGTAATAATCACCAAAACAGAAATGTTACCAATTGCTAATGTACCTCTCACTCCAAATCACAGAAAAAAGTGCACCTAATGTGCACCCAACCTTAAATACCATTTGAACCATACATAATTAATGAAATTCATTAAAATCCTAGGTTTTGGAATCCCCTTTGTGCACCTCCACATAAGTTGGCTACATGCAGTGTAACACCCAGGAGCACTGTGCAAGTACCCAATAGGTATCAGTAAATGGTGCCATGTGTGGCATGTGCCTGTTATCTTCCAATGATCTGATAACATGACATCAGTGCCACTTTCAAATAATGACTTTGATACACCGCCCAGCTTGACTGAGGAGGAGACCACCCAGATGCTGAACATGTACGTTGGAGTCAAGCATCACATGAGAGCCAGACCAAGGAACTTCACTGTGATAGACATATGGAACCACATTGCGAGGGAGCACATAAGATATACAAGGATCTACCACAATTGAGTGCAGGCACACCACTGCTATGATGACCTACATCAGGTGGAGGAACAGGAGCTCCATCAAAGGATCGCTGAGGTGCGGACACACTCCATGGATCCCTACAATAAGTGTGACTGTCCTGTGTATACCTGAGTATTCCTACAAAAAATAGAGCTATATCTGTGTCCCATATATGAATTAGATAGATTTTTTTTGGAACCATTAAGTAGCTGTTGTGACAATTAGCTCATGGGGATAATTAATTGGATATGTTAGCTGCTGTCTTTATAAGTGTTGTTTCATTTCCCATGCTGTCCATGTTATTAATGTTTATAATATCCTTAATTATAACCTTTGTAGATGTACATATGTTTTACAGCATATAATGACATAATTTCACACATCCACTCTCTTCATACATCACTGATGTCTATAGCACCTAGGCCACAGATGACTGTGCACTTTGTATTTTTCTGCTATAGTACCACAGTATTGCCTACTGCACTGTTATACATCGGAATAAAAACCTATATATAACTTCTTTAACTCATTCCTCTGAAGAAAATTGTTGTTGTTGTGTCTTTCGGCTTTTCCCGGTTAGAGGTCACCACAGCGGAACTCCGGTCTGCTAATGATTGTCAGTAAATTTTTACATGCCGAGTTGCCAGCCCTGATGCACAACCTTCAACGAAGGTACGCCCATTCGCGCATGTCTCCACACAGAAGACGCTCTAGCTGAGAATCAAACAGGACAACGTCTTACTGTGAGGCGACAACACTACCGCAGCACCACCACCATTCCTCTGAAGAAAGTAAACATGCTTAATACAGTCACTTTTATTTAAGCCAAAAGGAATGCCTGTCAGACTGCTTAAACACGTTATCAGTTATGTGTTATTTTTTTAAATAAAATGTCCAACATGTGATTGTAGTTTCTATATTCATCTGTTCTCTGCAGGAATTTGAATAAACACCTGAAGTACCTATTTGTTAAGTTGAAATACTTGCTTGCCTGTTAGCCCAGCCTGTAAGGAAATTGGCCAGCATACCCACATTTTGACATGTTGCGGGTCCTAATCCACATAGGGGAAATTTATCTGAAATCATTATCTGGTTTTAATTTTCACCCACAAAATTTCTTTAGAGAACCGTATCCCACTAATTGATATTAATGTTTATGTCGTGTGTGATCATGAATAACTGAGTCAGTCATGGAATCCCTACACATATGCCTATAATCTGTAAATCATCAAATTCTTACGAATATGCCTATAATCTGTAATGCTCTACTAACATCAGCTTTTTAACATCAGGATTAGTAAAGGGTTAATAAAGCAGTACCTGTTTGTTTAACAAGAATGTATGCTGGCTGTTAGTTCACCCTGTAAGGAAACCAGTTAGCATATCGACATTTTGTTTTGCTGTGCATTGCAATCCACATAGAGCAAACATATCTGATATTGCTATCTTGGTTTATTTCACCCATAGCATTTCTTTAGATATTATTGTATATTTTATGCCCGGTTGCGAATAACTAGGTTATTCGTCAAATTCCTGCAAACATATTGGTAATCTGTAATGGTATGATAGCATTAGCTTTTTAAAAGCAGGGTAAGTAAAGCTTGTTGCAGACAGTTATATGTCTGACCAATGCTTTTTATAATATTGCATAATTTCCAAAAGTGCTATCAAGTTCGGTTTTATCATTAATTATTACATCCAATTCAATAGCGTCATCCTCATCTTTTGAGGGACTGGGATGTGCAGACTTACAGTTGAAATGCAGTACATTGAAGATGTTTGTATTTGCTGAGTGATGTGCACTTTGCCAAGGAATATCATGATCCTCACACATACCTTACTGTGTCGCTCATGTACAACTTGTATGGTTCTGTTCACAGAAGCTCTGTTGTCTGAGGAATTAATAGTTTCCATTAATGTTAATGTTTCTGACCACAGAGCTAATATGAATGACGTTTTGCAAACTCTTTACCTACATGAATAGCACACGTCCATGCTTTGAACTCCTAAGCCAGGATCCATATCAACAGACCAACCCCTATCCAGGTGATGCCATAAAACTAAGACTTTTCACTGTATTCATAAGAGGCACTTTCAGTTAAGATGGATTAGCTAGGCAGGTAGTTGTCAAGGTTAGAATTTGGATGTACATTGTATTTGCAGGTTTGAATGTTCTCCAGTCTGTGTTCAAAGATGGTAAAACCTGTATATAACACTGAAAAGTGTGTATGTTGATTCTGTAATGTTGTTCAGGAATAAATTGTCTGGAAACTACTGTTCTTTGAGGAATACATCAGTCATAGTTTCTGCTTTCAGGTGATGTAGGTATGTTGATTACTTTTTCCCTTTTTATGAAATGAAATGCATCTGATCCTTTTTACAGGCTTGTATTTTTTCACATTAACATGTGTATTGCTTAGAATGCAGGAATATCCATCATGCATCAGTAAGGTAAGTCAAATTATCACACTATAGCTGTGCATACAGCTGTGATTGACATCCAAAAATGTTGCACTATCATGTAGCATTAAGCATTGTTTCAGCACACAGTATTTGAATTGTACTCCACAGCCTAAATAACAGTTTGGTTGGTATATCTGTCACACATATATTAAGCTGTCTGTTTTATATGTAAGTTTTAGTAATTTGACTGCTGCATATGATACATAGTTTGGTATGGTTGTATGTGTGGCTATGTTTTCTAGTGACTAAGGTGTTGTACATATATCACACGATGAATGGATGTCTGCTGTATTAGTGTTTGCACTGTTGATAGCAGACTGCATGGTATATCCTTCAGTTCAACAATGGTATTGCATTGACCTGCAACAGCCTGGGTGATTTTGTTAAACCACAGTTATAGCCTAGGTTTACTGACACTTGTGCAGATAGACATTTCTTTGCAAAAGTCATAACTGGCTTGCCCTGCAGTTCAACACTGGTATTGCTTCTGCCCACAACACCTTATGTGTTTTTAAAACACAGTTATAACCCAGGTTTACTGACACTTGTGCCGATAGACATTGCAACAGTTCATAAACAGCAAGCATCATCATGATATTTGTATTTTGCAGGCTACTGCAAAGAAAAATAAAAGTGGCTGGGGATTTAAATTTACCAGAAACAGACTGGAATAATATTGATTCAACACCATTAGTAAGGAAATTATTCACAATATATGTTCAGGAACAACAATTGCTCCAGATTGTAAAAAAAAAAAACTACTAAGGAACGGAATGTACTAGACATTGTCTGTGTTCCTAAAGAAATTATTGTTACCTTGTGTCAATTTTTCCACCGTTAATGTGCAGTGATCAAGAGGTTATAAAGGTTAATTTGTTGCTAGATAATTCTGCCAAACTGAAATCTAAACCAATGCACAGAAGATTAATTACAGATTATATGGAAGCAAAAAGGTCACTATGGAAAACTAATTGGAGTGATGCATTCAGTGGAAAAGCTGCAGATCAAATGTGGATAGTTTGGAAAGAGAAACTGAGTGCAAAAAATCAAAACAATGTTTAACATCAGGATCTAGACATACAAGGTCAGGGGATATACTTCCATAAGAACAAGATACCTGCTTAAGGTGAGAGACAAAAAATATAAGAAATGGAAAACAGATTGAACTACAACTTTGAAAAACGAAATAAACAAGCAGGACAAACAAATTAAGAGTAGTGTGACACAAAATCAAGAAAAAATTTGAAGAAAATTTATATAAAGATATTGAGCATAATAGGAAACCAGTTTATAGGTACATAAGATGTGGAAGGAGTAGAAAACATACAAATTGCTAAACTGCGTGTAGATTCTAAAATTTATTTGCATTTGGCTCCACAAAAGGAGTGATAAGTTGTCCTGGTGACATCCAGGTAACCTCAGATACTGAAATCAAATTAGATTATATTGATAAAGAACTGTGGAAACTGGATTCAAACACAGCACAGGTAGGAGACAGAATTAGTAATAATGACCTGAGAACAGGTCATATAAATGTGCAGAGATTTCTCAAGATTAGAGACGTACAGTTACTAAACCTGTCTTTAAGGGAAAGAGGAGTAGGACAAACCTAGAGTCATACAGACCCTTAAGTCTACTTTCATGTTGTAGAAAAATAATGGAGAAGATAATACTGGATAAGTTATTGGAAGAATTGGAAAGGCTTCAGCTTCAAAGCATATTGCATCATGCATATGCTGAAAATAGATCTATTACCTCATGTAACATGATGTTCTATAACAATATAATAACAGCTATGAATGAAAAATTGTGTTGTGATGTAATTTATATAGATTTAACTTCAGCATTTGACAGGGTCATACACAAAACACTGATCGATAAATTAAAACAACTAGATATTGATGTACTCTTGATAAGATGGATAGCTGCATGGCTTAAAAATAGGACATGGCAAGTATCATGCAGCAATTGGACAGGTGAAATTCTTGGTTACAGTCAGGGTGTCACACAAGGCTCTGTCCTGGGCCCATACCTATTTAGATTGTGTGTTTCAGACCTATCTTTTACATTGAGGTCTTCTGCAGTGTATATGCAAATTACATAAAATTGGGTAAACTGATTACATGTGTTACAGATAGGGCATGTCTGCAAAAGAACTTGACTAAATTGACCATTTAGGCACAGGAGAATAATATGCTAAAAAATACATCAAAAACTAAACATATGAGATTCGGAAGGCATAAATTGAAAAGTGAATATTTAATACCACACACAGTCATTAAAACTGTAGATTTATTTAAGGAAATGGGTATATGGATGGATAAAGCTCTGAGGTTTTCTAATCATATCAACCAATTGATTAATGATAGCTGTAGAACCATAAGTTGTACAAAAACATTTTTTATAAAAACATTTATAAAGTCTAGGAAATCAGAAACAATGCAGTCATTGTTTGTTAATTACATTAGACCCAAACTTGAGTATGGAATAATAATATGGAAACTTTATAAGAAAACATGCATGTGTAAACTGGAAAGAGTAGAGCAAAAAATTACCAAGGGCATCCATGGATGTGAAAATTAAATTTTATGAAAGACTAAAATATCTGAACTAGTACAGTATCTTATATAGATATTTAAGAGGTGAATGTTTGGGGTTATCAAAACATAGCAGAGAATCATCAGACAACCTATGTAGAAGTTTCTGTAGGAAAGAGAAGTGTATTAATTGATTCTCTGAAACTGATACACTGAACAGAGTACCAAATTACATTAAAGCAAGCAGAAGTTTAGATACATTTAAGAACAGCCTGGACACTAATTATGGAAACAACTGTTTTGGTATATTGGCAGGCTAAAAGGGTATTAATGCCCATGCTTGAAATATTTATATGTATGCATGTATGGTACTAATTGTAAGTATGTAATGCATATAGTTGTGAACATACAATACTGTTAGTACAACATATAGTACATTCTCATATGTCACAGGCTGTGGTGATTGAACATATAAAATATTTGTTAATATTGTCTTAATTATATTGATGTGTGTTTAGCCAGTTTTCATGCTGCCTGGCTCAGATGTTTGTCATATGACTTGCCTATTCTCCACAATATTGATATATCACTTTCTCCTCATTTTAACAATGACAATAGAAGGCTGTTCATATGAGTCATTGCATGCAGACAGTACAATCTCCAGATTTCAACATTCATACATTTTTACAAAGCTAATGACCTGGGTAGGTGTCTCTAAGCCCATACAAGTTTTGATGCTAGAATAATGATGTCCTGTTTATGTATAGGACATTGAAGAGCAGGCATTTATAAGGTACCTCTGTCCATAATGGACATGTGTGTCAGGCCCTCTGTAAATTTTCATCATTTTCATATGGACTTCTGCTATGATCTTCATGGGAATGTTTTGCATGATAGACATTTGTTTTTCATTTCTGTTGTGTTTTGCAATTCTTCTTGACAGAGCATGGGACCAGTGGACGTTCTCCTATCAGACAATGAAGAGCACATGCCAGGCCATTGCCAGAATCTTCAGAGGATGACGGTGATGATAACAGCGATGACAATGATCATGAAGAAGCTGGACTCGTTCCTGCATGAGCCATCATGTCTGCTATACCCTGGAGGAGACAACACCAGGACAGGAGCAGAGATGATTATCAGTAGGAGATCCATGAGGTTGTGACAGATGTGTTCCAAAAACAGATAAGGGACATGATGGGGTCATTCTTCCATTATATGGCATGAGTTATAGTTGATTCATTTAGGGAGATAGCCTGTGAGGTCATTCATGAGTCTCAGCCCCATCAGCCTGGTCCCTGTGGTCTGTAAATATTGTCTGTTGTGCTCCACTTGTGTTATGCTGCCAACATGTTGATTGCCATATAACTTATTGGACTATATATGCACTCTTGGCCATGCATACCATGTAGCTGTCATATTTATGTGTTAGCGTTGTCTGACACTTACTTCTGTTTCAGTGTGTGCATGACACACAGTAACACATTACACTGTCCTCTCACATTCAGCTGTCCATGCATTGTGGCAGTTAACCTGCAGGTAGTGCTCCAAGATGTGTCATGTAAACATGCGGTTGACTGAGGGCAAATGACAGACAACATATGTTAGTCCAGCACTAACTCTGTGGTATTGTTTGAAATTGTGTATTGTCATGTATGTGCAACAGAAGGGCATGTCATTCCTCGTGTGTTTTGGATGATAGATGACAATTCTTCCATTTTTAGCTCCCCTTTCTCTATCTCAGTTGCTGATGTACTTTCCCAGATTTTCAAGGAAATCATTTTTTCTGTGAGACATTTTCCACTGTGTTGTGTAGCAGTCATTAGTATAATCCACTTGGTTTTACTTATGTCTTAATACTGAATGGAGATAATGACAATAAATCTCAAGCATTGCAATCCTTTATTTTGATGTTCACTTTACTAAATACTCTTGCAGTTTTTATTATTGCATACTTGTAATTTATTGGGGCTTAGAGTCAGTCATTCTTCAGTCTGGGACTCAACTTAAGTGATTTGAATACTCATATGGAGTGAAATGATGTATAATTAAACTCTTTTCAATATTGTCTTATTTGGAAATCAAGTTATACAAATTTCTTGAGATATTAATGCATTTTTATCTCCAGCAGGTAAACTTATTTTTTTCATGGTATAAATATATTTTTGTAAAGTATACCCTCATTCTGAACCAGATGTTCACTATATTATCTAGAAATGTAAGAGGGCTTGCCATTGTGGAATTGCCTTAACATTAAGTTAAGAAAGTACTCTGTTTTTTGAAATATGATAAAATAAGCTTGATTGGTCCCGTTGCTCTTGATAAATTTCCTCTGGGGTCTGCACCATAATCAGAATGTTTCAACTTTAATCAAGTATTACACTATATGTATTAGTAGGACTTCATGGTATACCTGTGCATCACATAGATTTATTCTAAGTTTTAAAGATAGACTTTGGGTGGGAACTGAGTTTGATACCAATCAGTTCCAGTACCATGTGGGTGTGAAAGGGTTGAGGACCAATCAGTTAAACTACCATGCAATTTCAGAGCAGGTTTCTTTGTCTTAGCATAGTGTTGCCCCAACTTAGTGGTGGCTAATCCCTTAAACCATCCTTTATTCAGGCTTCTGCAACAGCCCTTCTTACATAATATCAGCATTCATGTGTCTCAGCACAGCAAAATGAATGCGCGGGACTGATGTACTGACTTTTTTCTAATGTACTGTCTTCTCTGTAAGCCAAAATATGCGTCTGCATATGTATCTGCAGTTTTGGAAATTCTTGGGTTTCTAGTCTATGCATTTCAGAGACAATATTTTGTATTCTGTGCTCCCTGAATTTTTTTATTATATTCCTTCAAAATGTATTATAGTAGAGACTGATTCAGTATGCAAGTTGATGAGCATGCATCATTTAATGTTGTAGATTTCTTTGTATTTACCTCAGACTTTCAATAACTAATGTGTTTCTTAACCCTTGCTTTGTGCTCTTAGTTTCACCTCTGCAACTCAACACACCTGCTGCACAAGCTAACACATGACAGAAGGCACAATAGCTGCAGGTAACAACAATGAATCTCCTTATAAACTAACCCAGTTTTATCTCAGACCACACAATGTGTGTTTCCTTTTATACATAAAATATATGGTTACAATGAGTTCAGGTTCGCAGCTGCAGGGAAACAACTCAGAGTGTCCAAAAGGCTGTCTTTATCTTAGTTTTGTGTTGCCTAGCAATGGGGATCATTCAGCCAAATATATTATTGTTATATCAGGTGTTTGACATCTTGAAATAAGCTACAGTAGAATCCCTGTCTTTGTAATAAGATTCTTAGAACTGCATATGCTGTAATAACAGTCGCACATGTCAACCAAAGCAACAAACTACATCAACCCAGACAACAAAAATAATACAGTTGTAAAGCATTCCTGTACTATCAGTGTGATAAGCTCACAATCTTCATACACACATCCCTGAAACAATATGCCCTACAGTATGAGACTTTTTCTATAATGACATCTTTGTTATACAATTTTTATACAATTTTATATTAGCACAATAGCCTATGACTTTTATCACATGCTGTAAAATATAACTTAATCATTTGTAACATTCCAGAATGAGAACAATATTATCTGAAATGTTATTTGAATTTCAAATATGAAGACAACCTGTATCAGGGTGTCATACCGATATGCTGAAAGCACTGCATGCAGGACTGTGGTACCAACTGGGATTCCTGTTGAATACCCAAGATTGTTAAGTCTAATCCCTGGAAAGTGAAAATGTAAGAGCAATTAAACAAGAGAGAGAGAATGTTACTGCAAAAATAAATAAATGCATGCATACATACACACATACGTAAATAAATAAATGAATGAATGAATGTTGCTTGTGATTCAGTTGGAAAATTCAGCTAAACTACTAAAAGTTTCATGCAACTAGGAGCAAGCAGTTTCATATTTAGAAATGTTGAATTTCATGATATCATAGTGGAATCTGTTCATCTACCTCACATGTATACAATGGAGTCTTTCTCAAACTAGCTCTGGCATGCATTTTGAAGAGTGAAACTACTGCAAGGTGACTAATCAACATGTGAAGTGTTGATTTACTGAAAATTGTAACCATGCTCAAAGTTTACCCATACAGCTATAGCACTACCCTCATTGGAGTTAGCTTCAACCATTTAATTTCTCATTGTAGCTCCCCTTGCTTTAAAGTCACCGGCTATCCGAATAACAAAGAAAGAAACCCAAAAAATGCATACTGCATATTGCATTACATGAAAATTATATATCTGTAATTTAGTGTTTTAAGTAATTTGGGTTGAATTTATGTTACAGTGCATTTATTGTGTTTTTTTTTTTTTTTTGGTGTTTTAATCACTGACAAGCTTACACATATGTGCTAATTTTAACCTTATCCTTGTCACTGATATATTCTCCAGCCTTGCACATTACTTCCTAAAAATCCTTTTCCTAACAGTACCACTACACAAGGAACTCACTCCCACTACACGTACATAAGCACCCATGGAGACACAACTAAACATGCTCCCCTTACCTAGGCCTTACTCACACTCTAACTTGTAACCACTTGCATACATACCCCTACTCTTAATGCTATTCACTTACTATGACCACAAGCAATTCCACAATACCACACAAATGTTCAGCAAATATTTCATTAAAATACATGCTCAATAAAATGTGCATTTGATAAAAACATAGTTCACTCTGTTTAGTGGAGTGAAATGCTTTGTATATATATATATATATATATATATATATATATATATATATATATATATATATATATATATATATATGCATTTCCACACACACACACACACACACACACACACACACACACACACACACACACACACACACAAACACACACACACACATATATATATATATATATATATATATATATATATATATATATATATATATATATATATATACATATACATATATATGGGTTTAATTCATCTCATGTAACTGCTTTTTCCACTAATCACAAATCAATGAAAACAATTAATTGAAAACTCATTTCATCTAAAACACATTTAGACTGGATGAACTGCAATTGACAGAACACTGTATAAGACTATATGCAATCACTGTGAATTAAGATCATAGGAATTATAAGGCAAATCATTCTAAAACACTATTTGTACATTGTCAATGCCCACCTTTGTGTTGTACCCCAATCTCTAGAAATCTGGGTTTGTGTACCAAAAGTGATTCACTATGGGTGGCGTTTTCTCTATCTCCATGATTATATAACTCCAGAGTTAGCATATTTAAGTAAGGAGAGTGTGTGTGTGTGTGTGTGGGGGGGGGGGGGGTTTGCCTAATCGAAAACAACTTTTGAAGGAGTATTTGCTGTATATGAAATTTTCTATTAAATGTGATGCAACAAGATATGTTTTCAATAAAATATGCTTTCAATTAATTGTAAGTGATTAGTGATTAGATGAAAAAGTAATTAAATGAAATGTCATGTGTGTGTATATGTGTGTGTGTAATATTCCAGGACTCTTAAGCATGAAGATATAGAGGAACAGCAGATGTCAAACATCCCTGTTCTCCATTGCAGTTGTTCTTTTTAGGAAGACAAGCCCCTCCCACCCATACCCTTGAACTTAGATACACTAAAGATCACCATCCCCTAGAGAAAAGGCAATACTCCAAGTAATGGCAATCTCAATCTCTTTGAATATGCAAGTCCTCATTTTTGCTCATTCAGTTTCACTGTTCTGGGAATCGCAACATGGGTCTCAGAATTGCTAACTGTTTCTGTGTGTGCACGTGAGTGTTTGTGTGCATGTGCGTGCACGCGCGCGCGTGTGTGTGTGTAGGAGAGACAGTGTATTTCTGCATGTGTGGGTTTGCGTCTGTGTGTGTATCTGTATATGTTTGTGTGTGACAACTGGTAGGAGCTGAATAAGTGGTGATTTCTACAAAGCATGGGAATGCAAGCTGTGCTTTCATGTGAGCACAGTAGAAATAAGTTATCTTACTAGTGCAACACTTTTTGATGCAGCACTGCTTCTTTAGGCAGCCTTGCTACTCATCAGACCTGCTCTGAATTGTGTTAACGCTGTTGCACATTTTTTTTTTGTTGTTGTTGGATATGTACTACACATCAGCTACCTGGCTGATGATTAGTAGTTTATTACTTCTGCAATCATACTCTGTATTTGTCTATGAAATGAGAAATGGACTTTTTCCAACATTTTTTTGTTCACTAGCTCTGCTCAATGTAGAGATCTATGATTGTCACTAGCTGAAAAGAGTTTGACTCTAACTCATTTTAACATTTTTGATCTACAGAATTCATTCAAAATACAAAGTATATATCCAAAATGTTACACTTATCTACAAAATAGCCATTCAGTAGATACAGTACATTCACACAATGTATGATATCTCAAGGTGACAGATATTTCTATTAAAGCAGTGGTTATGTGCTCAGAATGCTGATGTAATGAGGTAACCACAGAGTCCATACATGGACTACCAGTTAAATACTATTGCATTTTCTGAGTATGTAATAATAATAATTTTAAACCCTGATAATCTTTGGAAGAACATTTTCAAATATAACAACAAAAAAAATCAAGGGTTCAAGTAAGGTACTCTATAAAACCTCACAATAAATGGAAGGAAATCAGATGGAGTTTTTTTACATGTGTTATGTAACTCCCAAGTTCCATGAAGCCACGGTGGTACAGCAGTAGCGTTGTTGCCTCACAGCAAGAGGTTCTCCTGTTCGATTCATGGCTGGAGTGCCTTCTGTGTGGAGTCTGCATGTCCTCCCCGCGGTCAAGTGGCCTCCGAAAGATATGCGTGAATGGCATGCCTTCGCTGAAGGTTGGGCATCGGGCTGGAAACTCGGCACCATAAAAAATCTACTGCCAATCATTAGCGGACCGGAGTTCCGCTGTGGCAACCCCTAGCCGGGAAAAGCTGAAAAGACAAACAAGAATGTAACTCCCAAATTCCAAAATGGAAAGACTCCTCCCACCTAGATGCTGACCTCTAGTTCAAGGTAAGAAAGACACTTACTGTATTATTGTGTTTTATCAATAACCATTGTAAAATGAAAGCATACTGATACCAAACAAACTAGTGACAAAAAGGAGAGTATACTTAATGGAATTACAGTATAATATTTTAATGGTTAATCCATTACACAATGAATACACTGACAATTGTTATTGTATTAATATCTCAATGATCTTGGCCACAGTAGACAGAGGCAAACTGAGCTTGTAATTTCACAAATTAAATGAGCAACTTTTTTATGATGAAGCAGTAATAGTGCTTTTATACTAATAGAAATCGACCTTACAAAATGGAAGTACTGAAATGATATGCAAATACCCATTTTAGTGTATCAGCACTCAAGAAGGCAAATAAACAGATCTTCTGCCATTGTCCATGTGCAATTGAGTCAAATAAGATACAAACTTTACAAACATTTCTGAGTTGTAATAAATAAAATAATATTTTATTTTGATATTATAAAGTACTTAAGTGTCAGTTAATACAACATCCCTCACTCTGAGAAGGCTACACAAAGTATAACTAAGGTATACACAATGCAAACTAAAGAGGGAAATGACAGCAGCCCTGCCTGGTATTTCAAAAAAGAGAAAATGATGGCAAGAGCTTAGCTCCATGCATGGAGGATATAGAAGAGGAGGGAATTCAAAAACCTCTAATGTAGAGAGTAACAAATAAAAACATTCTCCACATTGAGGATGCCTAATGGTAGTGCCTTGCAATGGATAGAGATATCTTCTACAATAAGGGATACCTTTAGTAGGTTATAAAATGTTGAACATTCTGGTACAAACCCAGTCTGATCTGGGTGGATCAGCCCAGGTAACCAACAAATATCATCATAAATTATTTATAGTCATGGTTCAGGACAGAAATTGGTCTATAAGAAGAAACCAAAGTGGGATTTCAAGGAAGAATTGAAGTCACTACCTTGAAGAACATAATAGGTTAATGTAGTAAAGCAATCTACAAATTTATCCTCAACCATGTATAAATGTCCAAGGGCAAGACTTCTAGCCCTGACATTTCCCCCTGATCTTTAAGGATTAGAGAAACGAGTTCTGCTGTGATAGATTTAATAAGCATTTTCTACTGTTACTTACAAAGCTTGGTAAGATTCATTTTATAAAGATCCATCACAAAACCTGATGTGATGGATAGGAGCTAGGGGCCAAATCTGAATAAAACTGTGAGAAATATTTAGAAGTAACCTTTTGAATCTCTGAAGGAGAGGAAGAAAGTACATCTACCTCAGGATCCAGTATCCTATCAACAAATTTATTCACAGCTTCTAAGCATTTCTGGTACTTGGGAGTGATGTCAAATTTCTTTAGTTTTAATCTACTCAGAGAAAACTGCACCTTGTAATTCAGGAACTTGATCATGGCAGTTCTAACCAATAAAAATGTGTTTCTGTTTCAGCATTTTAAGCAATACCCTTTGCTGAGACAAGCAGTAACTTATTTTGGATAATATTAAATTATCTATTTTAATGAATACTAGATATAGCTTCAAGGTTTTGAATAACATATCTAAGCCCAAGTTTAAGTGATTCATAGGTCTCACAGTATATGTTTATGGTAGTAATATTAAAACAAGGCCAACTCTGAAAGCCCCAGTCTACATATTGTACAAAGTGTTCACCATTACAAAGAAAGAAATACGTTTTCCAGTACCCTACATGGGATGTCCTTCCTCCCCTCCTGTTTACTAAAAGAGGTGATTGGTAAAAAAGAGTAAGAAGTGAAAATGACAAATGACTTAAAAAAAAAACATGTCCTTTAAGGATAAAATTTTGTCTACCTTGTACAGTGATCAACAGCTTAATTTCAGCTCTCCTTTTTAAATTTCTCCAAGTCTTTTGGGTTTCTGATACCACGATGGGAATGGACCCCATTCCTAAGTCAAAGTATGATTAAAGTTCATGAAATTAGTATTATTTCAATCTTTGATGTCAGCCAGAAGTGGTCTTTGCAGCACCCGCAATGTGCCCAGTAATGACTCCTTCTGCAATTCATATGGAGTCATGTGTATTGGTAACATATCTAAATATGATTGTAGATTCTTTTTTATAAAAAACAAGTAATCTCCGTGGTATCCCAGAAGTCTCAAAACAACTAAAGTGTAGTGGGTCCAAAAACAAAACAGTGTGGAAGATTTTCAGTCCATATATTTCTAGTTAATCACTGTATATTAATCAGATCAGACAATAGTAGTAGAAGTAGCAAACTTAAACTCATCTTAAGTCAAAACAAAAAAAAAATAATAATAGAAAATATATAATTGTACAGCATTACTAAATATTCGAAAGTAATCCAAGCAAGGCAGGCAGTCTGTTTCCAGTCGAAAATCCTTTATTAACTTAATAACTTCTCTGTGTGGAAGATTGCACAATCCTCAGTGCAGCAGTCTTGCCACCTTATTATGCCTTTCAGTATACAGTCCTTCTGCCATTATTATGTCACAACCAGCAACAACATGTGCAGCTGTTTCCAATTCTGTTTTATAAAAACCTACTTTATTAACTTAATAAAGGATTTTTGTCTGGAAACAGACTGCCTGCCTTGCTTGGATTACTTTCGAATACTTAGTAATGCTGTACAATTATATATTTTCTATTATTATTTTTTGTTTTGACTTAAGATGAGTTTAAGTTCACTACTTCTCCTACTATTGTCTGATCTGATTAATATACAGTGATTAACTAGAAATATATGGACTGAAAATCTTCCACACAGAGAAGTTTCTTACACTGTTTAGATTCTTTTTTATAAGACCTGTTGCTCCCACTACTATTGGAACTGTCTGGGTATCTTTCTTCTACATTCCTCTCCTTTCTGCCTGCAAATCCTGATATTTTATGTCCGTATGTCTCTCTGTACACAAGACACTGTAGTCACTGGGAGTAGTGATTCCAATGATTAATGTTACTTTTGTCTTCTTTTCATGGACCACTATATCTAGTTTTCTAGCATCTGTCTTTTAAACTGTTGGTAATGGGTGATCCCATGTGATGTAGACTTCATAATTTTCTATGATGCTTTATGGCTCATGTTTCCAGTGTTCTTCAGCCACTTTAGTACCATAATGTTTGCACAATCCCCAGTGCAGCAGTCTTGCCCCCTTATTATGCCTTTCAGTATACAGTCCTTCTGCCATTAGTATGTCACAACCAGCAACAGCATGTGCGACTGTTTCCAATTCTGTTTTATAAAACCTACATTTGTCTGTTTCTTCCACATGGTCAATGGACTTTGTAAATCAATGTGTACATAGCCCGCTATCTTGGGCTGCCAATATTAACCTTTCATCTTTTGGTTTGAATTTGTCTCTCCTTAACCATGTCTATGTTCAATCCTGATCAACACGAGGTTCTTCCAGGAGTTTTCAATACTTGCAACTATATTTATGCATTTTCCACATTTCGTGCCTTCTCATCTGATCCTTCACCTTATATTCTTTCTTTTGTTTCTTGGCACATTGAGTTACTGCCTGATTTTTATCTAGTTCTGGTTTGATTTCCATACCCACTTAACTCCAATATGCTTCTGCTAGACTAAGCAGGGAAGTCATCTTAGATATATTCTCCTCATATTTCAAAACTTTCCCTATATTTGGTCTTGTGAGCTCAGAAGCTATGAGTGCAGTCCCACGATTGCAGATCTGTACATGTAATCGATTTCAAGAAGGCCCATGCCTACTTCGGAATAGGGAATATATAATCTTGGTATTCATTGATTTTTATAAATCATTTGATGAGCATGAAGCATCCTTCTTGTTTTCCTATCTAATCTACCCAGCACCTTTTGGAGTCAGTCAATCACTCCAAAACTGTAAGTTAAGACAAGAAGAGCAAACTGGTTTATAGCTTGAATTTTGTTCCTGAATGTCAACACTGTTTTCAGAAAAGTCTTCTAAAATATTACAAAATCTGTGAAACACGCAACGAATATCAACAATAAGAAAAGGCTCACGACCAGGGAATCACCAGGACCAGGATACAGTTGATTTGATACAACAGCCTTTTCTTCTAAAATATTACCTACTAAGTTTTATTTGCATTTGTTCATATTTTATTGTTGATCCTTCATCAGTTCCCAAATATTTATAAACTCCCTCTTGCTCAAGTTTTTCTTATATCACATTATTGTCCCAAATTGATGTTTTCTTGGTGCTGCAGCTTTCCTGCTTTAAAGGTTGCTTTTGCACATTTATCAAGACCAGATGACATTCTTATATCATCTGAAAAAGTTTTGACTACTTGCAGTTGTGCTTTCAGTTCCTTATTTAATGAGCTATACAGTTTTAAATTATCGACAAATAGAAGATGAGAAGTCTTTACACGTTGTTGTTTTCTAAGACCCAAATTATAGCCATGGCATAATATGTTAAGTAGACAGCTTAATGGGTTAAGGTCAAGAAAGAATAGTAGCAGTGACAGGGAGTCATCCTGGAATATCCCCCTTTGAATTTTTATCTCTGGAATAATGATTTGTCCTTTATTATGGTTTAACAGAAAAGTGGTCTGCCACTGTTTCATGGTCACTGTAATGTAATTGATCAGTATAGGGTGTATCTTATACATTTTAAGCACTCTTTTATCCAAAAATGTGGGATACTGTCAAATGCTTTTTTATAGTCAATCCATGACATACTTAGATTCTTCCCCTTTTTACAGTTCTCCATTATGGACTTTATTTAGCAACTAATAATCCTTTGTTCCATATGATTTTCTCCTATTACCCTTTTGTTCTATTGCCATGATTGAATTTTCTTCTAAATGACTATAAACGCTGTCGGCATCAATTCCAGCATATAGTTTATATGCTGTCAGAAGGTAAGTTATTGGTCTATATTTTTTAGGGTAGCTTGCAGGTTCACTCTTAAGTTGGACCATTGTTTTCCTGTTGTTAGCCAGGTTGATGTCTGTTCAGGGTGTACATATAAATAGTTCTTGCTCATGGCTAAATCTTCATGCAAAGATGTTAATACTTTTAACCAGAAGTTAGGTACTGCATCTGGGCCTGGGGTTTTCCAATTAGAGGCTTTTTGTAACTTTGTTTCAATCTCTCTGGCTGTTACTTTATCCCATTTCATATCCTGTACCTTTGAATTTCTTATTCTTTCTGTTACTTCATCTATCCATTTAGCATCTTTGTAATGTTCCACAGGCTCTTCATAAATACTTCTCCAAAATGTATATATTTCTTCTTTTTATGGTGGTCTTTCAATTCCTTTTACCTTGTTTCCCAATTCTCTATAAAACCTTTTTGTATCATCAATAAATTACTTATTTTGTACTTTTCCTTTATATTTATCTGTGTATCTTCTAAGTTTTTCTGCCTGTGCTGACATTTTTAGTTTATCATTTGTGATACTACATGATAAATCCTGATCCATTATAATACTGCACGTTGCTTTTATCACATGTATCTTTCTGAGTATTTTTGTTGATCTGTTCCCTTTTCAATACTCTTCTAACAGTGATACTTCTTGTCTTAATTGCTTTATAGCTTTTTTCTATTCGATACTTCCATGATGGTATTTGATTTCTCCCCTTCCTTTCCCCTTACTACTCTGTGTTCTTGTGGTAGAATTTTATCTGTTATTAGTTTAGCTGCACAGTAATATATCCTGTTTACTTCTACATATATTGCATGGATTTCTATGGACAGTCCTAATTACTGTGTTCATTTGTTTTGTCAAACTTCTAACTTTTCAGGTTGACCTTCTGCAGTCTATTTCTTTCATTGATCTTAATATGTCTATTTATCTCTATTAAATCAAGCAACTCTTCTCTTAGCTCATTTTCTTCTAAACTGAGGGCACATTTTTTGTTCTCCATTTCCTGCAGGCATTCTATAGAAAGTTCTATAGCATCTTCCTGTGGCACATTCTCTTCAATTTCATCCTGTGTCATCTGTTGCGCTGTCATATGGGAACTCACTGGCCTATCACTCCTCAACATTAACTGCATCAATTGCCACAGTTTCCTGTTCCTTCCCTTGCTGTCCAGTTTCAAGTAAACATTTATACTGGTTTCCTGTGAAAGTCTCCAAAATATCTTCATATGGCAACTTACCTGTTGCTTCCCATTCCACTGGTTTCTCCTTAATATGGATGTCCATTGCTCTATCCTGCTGTGGTGTTCCCTGAGTTAGATTTTCTACACTGAATCCTTCACTTTGCAGGTACTCCATAACTTAATTTTCAATTTTTTTAACTCCTCCATTACTAATCTTCTTTTCTACTTTTCCTCTTTGTCTTCTTATTTTTGTATTGTAAAGTTTTTCATGTCTGCATCCTTTGCCTGCATTTCTCTTGACATATCTTTGGTGCTGTTCCTTCACTTCACAGGCATTTCATAACTTCAACTTCTATTTTTTTACTTCTGCTTTACTAATCTTCTTTTCCACATTCCCTCTTTGAGATAGTATTCTTTTATTGTGAAATTTCCCATATCTGGATGGCTTTGCATGTATTTCTCTTTGAATATCTTTGGGGCTGCCTTTTTTGTGTTGATTAAATTGGCTTTTGACTTTGCATAAATATTGCACCATATTACATCTCCCTTTCTTTCCCATATCCATATATCTTTTTTATACTTTTCAAAAATCTCTAGACTTTGTTGTTTATATTTTCACACTTCTTCATATGCTTTTTTTTCCCAAACAGATCAAAGATTCTTGCTCTATATAATGCTTTTCACAAATCTGTTGGATTAATGAACACAAATTTTTATTTGACGCTTCCGACAGTTTTCTTGTGGAAGTATTTTTCTTTCCTCTAATTTCTCTCTTAATCATTTTGTATATCTTGCATCTGGAAATTCTGGGCTTTTTGCATAATAGTAACAATACATAATTTCTTTCTTATCCATAATAATCCACTCTATAATCTTTATGGCTCTTCTTTGGCCTATCAATTTTTGTGATTTTTGTGGACTGCTACTTCCTTCTACAACGGGGGTGGGGGCATCTTCTACCTGGGCCTGGTCCCACTGTAGGAATGTTTCCATATTTTGAGGATTCTACACTGTCATTTCTCCAGTCCTGGCACCAGTGTGCCTACCAGGATTGGGCACTTTTTTATCCTGGGTCTTGTGCGCCCAGCTATTTTTTTTTCATTTTTGATCTACTTCTGTCCATGATATATGCTATACAAAATACAGTCTATATATCAGTGTCATCTTTGTGAGATTTTGTGAAAAAACAGGGTCCACCTTGTGAAGCTACTCACCAAGACTTGAGGATGAATTCAGTCTCAGCAATAATATACTCCTTTGCTTGCTGACTCATCATCCATTCAGACCCAGTGGGAAAAAGAAACTGATAGATAAGGCCCAGTAATTCTGCCTGTTTTAGTAAAATTCAGTTAGTGGCTAGGAAGTACACTGATGGATGCCAGCAAAGAAGGAAATTAGAGTGCCTGAAAGAAAATCAACTAGAAAAGGTAAAGAGAAAACACTGACTGGGAAGAATCCTGCAACTTTTCAGTAAAAAGCAGTTCAAACTCTAGCTTTGCTTCCAGTAATTTAGAGGACAAAATAAGTAAAATGTGCTCAGAGATGATGAAAATAAATCAGTCATTGAAGAAGTATATCAACTCCAATAAGAAAGGGCTGGAAAAATGTTAGAAGCTTTAAACAGATATTCAAATGAACTGATAAAACTGCAAAAATCAGAGGTCAAAATGAAGAAAAGGCTAGCTGAGAATGAGACTACTCAAGAAGAGCTGCTTCAAAACATGGTAGAGTTAGAGAACAGAGCATGCAGAAAAAAACTGAGATTTTCTTCTGTACTGGAGATACTTGAAGGAACAGACTGTATTAAATTTAAGAAAGCTGAAATAAGCAACTTGACTGGTATTCTACAGCAGGATTTGTTAATTGAAAAGGCACATTGTGTGTATACTCCAAACCTGGCCATGAGAACGTGGCCAAGAACTGTATTAGTGAAGATGTCATCATACAGTCAAACACACTATAAATAATATAGTATACATGGCTAACTGTGTCACATGTTGTGCATTCTATATAGGTAAAAGTACAAGGAAATTAAAAGAAATAAATTACTGAACATAAATCAGAAATAAAAAGACAAATATCTAGTAACGCCCTAGCTAAACATATACTGGATAAGGATACTGAGCACAAATTTAAGTTTCGATTCCTAGACATTAAATTAGGAGCAGGAGTGGTGATCTAAATAATATCTTGGAATTATGTGAATTAGACTGGATCCTAAGGTTAAATGCTGAATGTTGGCCAGGGTTGACTACATCTGTTAGTATAAAACCAGTGCTAAGAAAATGGCAAATGATGCTTAAGGGCATATGAATTTTATAAATAATATTTTATATGGTTTTAGGTATGAAATTATATATGTTTGTATACAATTTGTATATGTTTTAGAATAATTTTTGTATATCTGAATGACAGAAAGAACAAATATATGAATACTGAATTGCCAAAGTGAATTCCAAACTGGTTAATTAGTTTATTGATTAATTGTTGGCTGTGTCATATGGTTTTTAATGAGTATATAAATGTAGCAGTTTTAAAAAAAGAAGTACACACTGAAGAAGGGTTTTTACCTGAAAGCTCTGTGAGTTGTGAGTTAATAAAGCTTTAATGTTCTGCATGTCTGTATTTCTTTGGAGTTTTTTGTTTTTTAAAGATGCCATCATACCAGCAGAAAGAACTGATCCTGACAAAACTGTGGCAGAAGAGCAAAGTATTAAAAATTGGAGACAGTAAAATGGTTGTGAAAAATGATTATTCACTGCATGCCAGGCAAAACAGAAGCAAATTTATCCCAGCAATCAGGGAATGTCAAGAGGCAGGTGTGAGATTCAAGCTGTTTTATCCAGCTGTCTTCAGAATATTTTTTCATGGAGGATCAAAGTAATTTTTTGATGAAGAACAGGCTGAGGAGAAAATACAAATGTTTGTCCAACAAAAAGTAAGCCATCAAACAGAAGGGGGGCTGCTTCTTATTCTTCTGATAATAAAGGTCATACAGAGACTGTGTCTGTGAAACCCTTTCCAGTGTTCCAAAGGAAAATGGTTGAGAAACAGGAAAAACAAAAAAGCACAGGCGTTAACTAGAAGACTCATGAGTATCTTAGACTTAAACCAAAATCTGGGGTTGGGAGATGGAGATGAACAGGAATAAGAGCAGCAACACTGAAATTGTGGAATAAATGTGAGACTATAAAGTATCAATCGCATTCGTGAAATATGGCTTTACAAGAAAAAAGTGGCTGAGAAAGACTAGATTTTTGCTGATTTTTGTGAAACTTGTGTGGGAACTGAAAGGCACATACCCCACTTCATATCATTAATGTTTGGAAGGACACTAAAAGGGGGAAAAAAGAAAAAGGAACTGTAAGTAAAACAATTGTTCTTAACAGCATTTGTACAAACATTTCACATTATATACTAAAGCATTTTCAGTGATTGTTGTATATGATAAAGATACTAAAGTAAAGAAGTATTTTTTTGTCTTTTTCAGTTTTAAAAAATGTAAGCATTACAATGTAAAAAGAGAAGAAAGGCTGGACAAAAGCAAATTTTAGGTAATAGGCTGTAATTTTGGGGAGGGGATGTGGTGTAAATTGCACTGAATATAATATATGTGGAACTGAAATGTTTTCTTTTACTTTTGCTTAGGGAAATATCTGGATTAATGCCCTTTGCTTCATCTAATGACTTTTTTTGTGTAACAAGTGGGCTTAAAAAATGAGAGATGACAATGTAATCATGTATAGTTTTCTCTTAGAAAATAAATGTTCATTGTGAGTTGATTAGTCTACAGCTCAGAGCAGCTGCATATTCTATTATTATGTTTCTATAGAAACAAGCTGACTAAGTGTGAAGGCAATAAATCTTAAGACGTCTGGACATTCCTCACTGAGAGAAATGTAAACTTAAAAGTACAAGGGCAAGCAGCTCAGTAAAAAAAGTAAATAAGTGATAGCAGCTTTTCTGATACCTGAATAATTTAATAAAGTTACTAGAACAGTGTATAATTTAGTTTTATTTAAAGACAGCCAGTGCTTGTTTTCTTAAGGCTAAAAGTTAATGTTTTCAAAAAGCATACAAACTGTTTTTCACATTTGAGAGGGGAATAAAAATAAGGCAAGAACATACAGCAATTAGTGTAAGTAGGAGCACAGGCAGTAACATGTGCTTTAACATGGACAACCTTAATTTTATGTTAATTAATGGCTTTAGTTGCAGCTGTCAATTTGGGACATTTGTTTCTATCTTGAAGGTTAGGCTTCATTATTTGAAGATCTATATAGCTTTCTCTGATTGTCTTGGGGGGATTCATGAAAGCCTATTTGGCTGCAGCAAGTTTTAGATTTATTAAACTCAGTGTAGTGGCGCACACTCATGCACAAACAGGGAAAATTTGTGGCATGCAAATGTTAGCATAAGTAGCTGAATTTTATGCTAATGAAGCCAACTAACATGGTAGAGAGATCCAAAAATCTGTAAATAAACCATGTAGACTCCATGTTCCTGTTGCCCATGTATTTGGAAACTTTTTGAATACAGCCACGGACAGGAGTCTACACAGAAACAATAGCAAGTAAAAACTCTTAATATTTGTTAAAAACTGACCTCACCATGTAACCCCACACATAGTATGACATCAGTACACATTGCGGATTCTAGAATATCAGAGTTACAATATAAAAGTGCATTTTTAAGGACCATAACATAAATGCACCATTGCCCCCCCACCCCTAAAATAAAATGTAATTGTACATAATGCAGGCTGCTAAAATGGTTAAATATCCTGAAACAGAGTATTATATTGTACTGTAAGTATATGTAGTATGTAACAGATATATGGGCAAAGTAATAGCCTCCCTTGTTTTTACAACACTGTGCTCCCATGCAATTTCGCTGCTGACACAGTTATTAACCATGTAGATTCCAGGCTGTCAGCATGGTGAAGAGGTTAAACCTCATTTGAATTGCTGAATCCAAAAAAAGAATAGCCCTTTAGGGATGTTCACTTCATGTAGGCACTTCCACAGTGTTTTTGTTTTCAATGGATGTCAACAGTGAGTGACGACATCGGGGTGTGTCAGGTTACACTTTCACAGTTGTACAGGTCGGTCTGTGGAAGGTGAAAGTGCATGTAAACTATGTACAAATCACACGTTGTATGTCATCCTAAGAATTTTGTTGTCAAATGTATCTTCTCTGTCCATTTTAAATACTTTTTGTACATTTTTATGTCCTTGTTTGTGTGATGGTGAGTGTAGCTCACCCACATGAAATGGAGGAATGAATGGCAGCTTTTGCTGTGCTTGTCATATAAATAGTCCTGTGACACCATGTATATGTCTAGGGCTAGAGTGCAGATGCTCCTGGGCTCGAGTACAGAGAGGGCAAACTTTACTTTTTATACTCAATGTTTGTACAATATCACGGGAAGGGAGGAAAGTAATTACAATTTTGCCATGCTAAATTTAGTTAGGCATAGCTGTGTGGGGTGCACAGGAGTTAGTGGAGATGTGCCTAGTGCACTGATGAGTAAGCAGCAGTTGTGTGTAATAGATGCTAATTACAGTACAAGCAGGCAAATTCCATTTTAATGAACCAATCCAACACAGTGCAGCTATTCAACTAGCTATAAAGCAGTGTTTCTCAAACCTTTCTGATCGTGGACCACTTGGACAAAGCACATAAGTCAGTGGCCCACTAGGCCCTTCCATAACTCACATTTAAAGATAGGTCATATTTTACTGCCACAGGTGAGCCTACAAATGCCACATCGAAGTGTAAAATTGCGGGCTCCGCATTTATTGTCAGCCCTAATCTGTGTCCAACTAAAAATTAAGTCGAATGAAAATTGGAAGTTAGGATATATACTGTGAATAATACCCAGAAATGACATCATTGTAAAGTATATAATTATTTACTTATTGAATTAAGTGGACACATATGAAAAAAATACAATATACTACATGAATTAATGTGAAGAATGGTACTGCTTGCTTTCGGAAACCAGTAGAAATATTTACTAATCAATAATAAAACAGAAAACATGAGAATACTAAATATCTAGTTACAATAAATACCAGATTTTCAATCACAGGAGATATAAAAATAACACAGTTGGATAGTTTCACACAGATGCAGAAAAACAATGCTTAACTAATCTCATTGTATTTCCTGACTCTCTATTTTATTTTACCTGTAATTCACCACATTTTCTCCAAAAGTCATCAGTTGTAAGAGGGACAGAGCTAAAATTACAAACATCAGGGACATCCCTGAAAATCAGGGACATTTAAGAGGTATGGTATGTAGGGATGTCACTGACACCAGTGTAATGACCATTCATGTGAAAACTTTATTTATTGCACAACTGGTATTTATAAGGCTTATAAGCAAAAGTTAATAAAATTATTAAACAAACACTGACTACAACCAGTCAGTCCAACAGATGACTCCTTCAAACTATATTATCATTCACATCTTGAGTATTTCACCCATCTCTCTAATTTCTTTCCTTATTTCCATTCTTCCCTTCTATGTTGGTATTCCTGCTTCTAATGATATCCCCCCACCGCCAAACATCACTGTGCCCTTCCCATACCAGAGAAAAATTTCTGGAGCCATACCTCAAAGTAACAAATTTTGAGATGTCTCATTTTATTAAGCACTTTCTTGATTTTTTTTCTCTTTTTAGAAGAGGCTACCAGGAGCTAAGAGGTGACATGTGTAAGCTATTTGTGTTGGGGGCCACATTTCAGTGTGAGATTATTTGCAGCCACTTCTTCCAAGGAAGAACAATCCTTAACTATTGACAGCCCTTTTCTACATCTGAAAATGAATTCTGATGCTTATCAAATAACTATAAAACCCTTATTTTTTTTACTTCCAAGGCGCCATTTTTTTTTCCTAGAGCAACATAGTAATTAACACAATAAAGAAAATACAGCGAAAATACATCAGCCCCAGCATTTCAGCTAGGTTCTTTTAGATGCTTATTTACTATCTGCTCAGGCGTGTCTGTTCATTATATTATTTATTCATAGCCAATTGCTCAGTACATGTTATAGTGGTACATATGGTTTGAATTCTAGTCTAATTTCAAATAGCCACTATTCTCAGAGGTAGAGTGACTTTGGAGTGAAAATAATAAAGTAAGTCAATGTGACAGATAGCATAACTATGCAAGAGTATATTTAAAGTGTATTACACTGCTTTAGAATATATCTCCCAACTAACAATAAAATATAATCCTACTTGAATGTAAATGTGCGGAATAAAAACACATGCAAAACTTGCATCTCATATTATGTTCTAGTGATGAATAGGCTACTGCCGTATGTACTTTTCAAGTTAGAAAAATTCTTGTGTTATATCTAGCCAAGAAAGTTTGAGACACAAGTGATTTTAGAAGAGAAACACCCAGTACTGTCTTATTAAGTAATCCGATGATAGAAGCAGGCCAACGCCGCACAAAAATAGTAAGTGATTGAGGTCATCCAAAAACAAAATTCCATTTGACAAATATATCGTAATTCATATAATATAAAATAATATGCAATGCATGGCAACCAGCAGTGTCACATATCTAAGCATTTCATGGAGAACCACTTTTAACAACTGCAGAGTTGTAACCATTCTGACAAATTGTAACTAAGTAAATCCAACAGACTGAATCTGTGGACAACGTACAAACTCTGGCAGGCACCTCAAACACCTTACCAGGAAAGCTCTCAACTTATCTGCCTTTTCCCTTTCTCTTAGTTCACCTCCCAAAACACTAACACTTCCCAATTAACATAGGTTCATAGGTAAGTACTAGGCTATTGGCCCTAGGGCCTATACAAGCCTAGCCAAATGAGTTCCCTGGCTTTCACCACTCAAGAAAATTATTTTCCTGTGCCCCTGTCAAGCAGAGTCACAACAGTGATTCCCGGGGTGAATTTCCTATTACCCATTCAATCGTCAAGATTTCTCTTAAAGAGGGCTAATGAGGAGGTTTGCTTGACATGAATGGACAGCCTATTCCAGAGCAGGGAAAGTCTCTGGGACAGGAATCTATCCCTCCAGCATGTTCTGTTTATTGTGGTAACAAGGTTTAGGTCCCTGGAGCATGTGGCTAAGAGAGATTGGGATTTCTTTAAGTGTAGCGTGTCCATCAGGTCTGGATTAGACATGGTTTTGTATGTTAGGCAGAGGTCGCCTCGGAGTAGGCGATATGCAACGGAGTAGAGCTGGAGTTTTTTGAGACGGTCAGCGTATGGCATCTGTTTCTTATTTGTTTTTTATTTTGTTATGTTTTGTGCTATTGTGACATATCTTTTACTTTTGAGAGTTGAATCCAGGTTGTGGCTCATTTGTATACAATCAACAACTTCTTACTTGGCACAAGCACACTAACACCTGCCCATAGCGTGGGAAATCACATACGGTCAGGACATTAGCAGGAAGAGCTGTGAAAACTCTGCAAAAACCATGGCTAAGCAGTAATGGTTCCATTATTGTGTTAACATAAGTGTTAACACAATAAAAGGAACTCTTACTGCTTAACCATGCTGAAGTTTGGTTTTTGTAGCATTTTCACACTTAGCATAAAGAGGCCATGATATTTATTTAGTAAGAACATTTGCAGCCCACCAGGAAATCCTTGCAGCCCACCAGTGGGCCACAGACTGCACTTTGAGAAAGGCTGCTATAAAGCATCTATGTAACCTCCACTCTTGTTTTTCCTAAATACTTCAATACCATTGAAGTACACAAAAGGATATTTTAAAATGTTAGGGGCTGCTGCAGCTTTGCTACATATTTATGTGCTACAGGCAATGCTGCTGGTGCTGATGACAACAGGCCTAGGCTAAGAAGGAGATGAGTGTTCAGACCCAGGGTAACTTATCAGATGCTACATAACCACGAGACTGTAGAGCACTACAGCCTGGATAGGGGCACCTTAAAAGAGCTCTGTGAGCTCTGCCACCCTCAGTTTAGAGCCAGAACCAATCTCTGGGAACCCATCCCAGTGGAAACTAAGGTATGTGTAGCCCTTAGAATATTAGCTAAAGGTACTTTTCAATCCATCTGGGGACATGATGGGTGTGCCACAAGCATCAACATCTAGGATCCTCCACCAATTCCTGGATCCTATGCTCATATATGCCACTGAGCACATAAGTTTTCCCTGTAGTTCTGAGGAGAAGTCTAGCAATATACAACAGTTCTACTCTGTAGCGCACAACCCTAAAGTACTGGGTTCCATAGATTGCACTCATGTACACATCAGGGCACCACCTGGCAAGCAGGGTAGAATCTACATGAACCACAAGGGATACCACTCCATTCACTGCCAAATCATGTGCAGTGCCCAGGGAATAATCTTGAATGTGTGTGCTGGTAACCCTGGCAGTTATCATGACTGCCATATCTGGCACACATCACAGCTGTATCATTGGTTTGCTGGGGAGACAGCTCATAGGGCCATTTACTGGGGAATACTGTCTGTGCACTGGAACCGTGGATGATGACACCCATCAGAAGTGCACACACACCCATGGAAGAATGCCATAATGAAGTACATGCTCAAACCAGAAACATCATAGAGTGTGTGTTTAGGTAGTTGAAGTTAGGGTTCCGGTGCTTAGATACATCTGGTGGACCCCTGTAGTATAATCCAGAGACATGTGTACAATTCTTCAAAGTGTGTGCTATGCTACACAGTCTGATCTTGCAGAAATAGCTGTAACAAGATTGGCTAGGGGAAGGGGCACACATCCCCCCACCAATGCCTAGGTCACCACAGCCACATTCAGAAGAGGGCTCAGAGAGAACCACCAGCTGCTGTGGTTGCAGAAAGATGTAGGCATGCTCAGTATACCCTTGCTTTGGCTAAATAACAATACATGGCAAATTCACTGACCACCTAGGTGCCTAATACTGTTCTCCTACTCACACACATAGTAAAATTGATGCCAGGCAACTCACACAACCTGTACCTCCCCATGTACTGGCTGTGTACTGCTTGCATTAGACAGTCAACTCTAAACTCAAAATGTGTCCACTGCTGCATTTGCAAGGTATGTCCTGAACCTAGAGTGTAGTTTTTGAATGATATTATTGCATATCCTTGTATTTAGTAGGTTGGAATAGTAATTAAGTAAATAGTGCTGTGGATTTGCACAAAAAGTACATTAACATGTGACAGCAGATAGACCTTTAGTTTACTCATATGTGTCCATTAGTAAGTAGTGGGCCTCAGGTTTCAAAGATTCACACAGTCCTACTTCTGAAGTATACTGATGTTCACTGCATGACCTTATTTTTGCACCATACCTTTGTACTGGAAGATCTGTAAAGAGAGAAGTTAGACAGTAATGATACACATTGCACTTTCTGACTTCACAATGCTTCCCAAGTTCAAACAAAAGGCAGGAAGCAGAACAAGGAGAATAACAAGATCATCATATCCTTGTTTGTGCCATAACAGTAACAACGTTGCTTACCCACAAAAGAACAGGCTATGCTTGTTTGTGACATAACAGTACATGAGCCCTGCGTAGCCTTGCTTGTGCCATAACAGTAATTCAGCAATGGTCCCCACAAAAGAGCAGTATATGGCTGTTTGTGCCATCCATCCTGGCCTTCACTTGCTGGCAAATGCATATCATATAACTCCCAGTTAATATCTACACACATTTTAAGGCCAAGGATACTGAATGCCTTACACACTTGAATGTCTCACAGTATTGCTCAGATAACTGATGAAGTACCAAGAAACAGAAACAAGTAAGACAAAGCTGTATATTTGCAAGCAGAATCCTAGCAGGTTGTGTGATCATTAAGTGCACTACATCCATATATAATAAAGAGGGTTAAAAGTAAGTGCACTACATCCAAATATAATAAAGAGGGTTAAAAGTACAAGTCGCTGCTGAAGATCTCATAGCAGTGTACATTCTGATGCATTTGTTTGTATGAACAATTACTTCAGTTCTTTTCTGCAAAGCTGTTTGTGTGGCAAAGAGTGCTAAGGCATCCATCATGTTTTCTGAATCTGCAGTGGTGTGACAGTTCAAATCTTGAATTATGTAAAAATATCTGATGTGTAGTATCATTTTGCAGTGTCTGTCATACCTTGCTTTTGCTCAGTTCACGTACGCCTCCCTTTCCATTTGTTTTCCTACCTTTCTTTTTTTTTTTCCATTTGTTTCATGATGCACCGCTTAGTGCAAACAAATAACTGCAGGTTTGGCTGTGCTTATGTGGCTTGCATGAAGTGCAGCATTGCTGAAACCAGACCAGCTAGAAAGCAGAGAAGCAGACATAGAAACCAGATACAGTCAATAAATGCTTTTGGCCATTGCCAAAACTGGCCTGGAGTAATTGTCACACATTATCAATGCAGTTTGCGTTACCTCACATTTGCGCACTGCTTACTTACGTGCAAAAAGCTATATCTCACATACATGTACACTTATAGTGCAGATATGCTGCCCAATGCATACCTTTCAACTGTTTAGATTTTTGTAGAATGTCCTGATTTTTGCATCACATTTTTGCCCTGTTCCTCATAAAAAGTTGGTTTTCTGGCAAATAATTTGGAAATATCTGAGTATTGAAGCCAGAAAACAATGACAGACATTTGAATTTGAAAACTCCTACCCTCCAGACAATTCACGTTAATGCAAAACATGTTATTTGAAAGAGCAGTATGTAAAATGTGTCCCTATGTTTGGTACTTTTTCAACCCAATGTGTATGGCTTTGTCCAGATTTCTTGCTATAAAAGGTTGAGAGGTATGGCCCAATGTGCTATGGAATGTATATATGATGCTATCTGATTTCAGTCCATGTGTTGGCCACACACCCACAAGCATTATAACCCTGGGGTCTCAGTTTATTTTTTCCACACATATATCAACCACATGATAATGTGTAATTTATAATGTTGTGTGCTCCCTCATGGACAGTGCCAGTTGGTTGTGTTCACAACCTTGCTCTGCTAAACTCAAACATCCAAATATACTCAATAAGGGTACTTGTGCTGTTATACAGCTGGAGTTCTAAGCAGCCTATTACTATTAGACTATTAGCCTCATATGAAGCTATGAATCTATATGCCTATGCAGGCTTCCCAAGTTATTGTCTCTCAAAAGGCTTGCTGATGTCATCTACTATAAGTTCACTTCCACATGTGTACAAAAAAGAGTTGTACTGTAGCGTGTGTGGTAAGTACTGTGTTCTGTAACCTATCTACTTTGATAGGTGTGGGTTCTAATCTCAGTGCAGTCAACTGGGTTTGTGTGTCTCTAGGCAGTATAGTACAAGTGGTATCCTATGGCTACCTCTCCAATGGTGGTCTATAATAGAATCTCGAAGTTACGGAACATGGCATGTACTTGTATTTCAGCACTTGGTACAATAAGCAGATAAAAGGTAGTAGATGTGTGCAGAAAGTCAAGTTACATGTGACAGCAGAGAGTTATTTCACATGTAGGTGTCCATTAGAAAGTAGTAGTCTTTAGCCATGCAAGATTCACACATTCATAGCTCTCCAAAGTACTGGTGATCAATGCATGGCCTCAGTTTATCATCATATGTTTGCAATGGAATATCTTTACATACAGAAGTTGTATCAAAACATGACCTCAGCTTGGCCCACCACCTTGAAAGAACAGTGTACCCTCGCATGTGCCATAAAAGGAATTCACCTTTGCTCCCACCATCAAAAGAACAGTGAACGCTTTTTTATGCCATCTAACCTGGCCTTCATTTGCTGACAACTGCATATCATACCAATTTATATAGACACAATGTAAGGTAAATACGTAAATGAGGTAGACTGGTTTTTACACTGAATATCTCCAAATATTGGTCAGATAACTGCTGAATGGCCAAGCAACACAGATTGATATAATTTCAAGCAATAGTCCTAACAGGTTGTATGAGCACTAAGTGCAGTACATCCAAATTTATTTCATATACTACATGTATTAATAACAGCTGATGGCTTGATATCAGTTAAAATACATTGTGGAAGATTGCTGTGTGATGGATAACATAAAGGTCTTTACTGCCAAGCTGTATGTGTGGCCAACAGGGATAAGGCACCCATCCTGTTTTCTGAAGGTGCACTGGAGTGAGATTTTAAATCCTGCTCTCTGCAGACATACCTCCTGTGTAGTAACAAACTGTATTTCCCCCCCTTTTTTCTCCTTCTCTTACTTTAGTGGCTGATGCGGGGACATTGTTTGTTTGATGCGCCACTTAGCACAAACAGGTTTGGCTATGTTAATCAGTTCTGCGTGTAGAGCAGCACTGCACAAAATGGACAACTGGACCACCCAGATAGGACTTAGACAGCCAAAAATAGAAACCAGATGCTTTTTATTAATGTAATTGTGTATTGCATAAACCCACTGAAAACCGTTGTTCTGCAGTTAACAGTGAAAATGTAACAATGAATACTAACTTCAGGGACATTATGCAACTTACTCTGCGGCAGCAGATGTTAAGTCTAGGTCTGAAGTCTAGATGGTCCTGGGTTTGAGTACAAGGTATACAGTTGTTGCTTTACTGTTGTGACATTGCAGTATTTAACAATAAACTGACACATACAGAAGGAGTTTCCCAACTTTCTTGTGGCAATAGCTATTAGTGCAGAACTAGCATCCATATGGTCCAGGGTTTGACTACAGTATACGCCATTCAATTTTAACATTATTCCAATTCACATTATAGTCATTCTGACTTATAGCTGTTGACCTGCTGTAGCTTATATATAATATTTATATGACTTAGAACTGACACAGTAATATTGTGTCAGTTATGTAATTATTTATAAATCTATGTATTGTCTAGTTAATAGCAAAAATATGACTGTGGGTATAATGCGTACTATGTTCAGGCAAGTATATTCTCACTGTGGCCTGGCATGCACTTCCCATTGGACCAACACAGTTACAGAACTGCCTATATCTCAGATAACATAGAAATTGCATTAGTTACCAAACTTCTGCATTGCTCACCATCGTGCAAACAAGTTGCACCCTGTTTGCGTGATGGTAAGAGATGCACAGCTTTTTCAAATGCTGCCAAATCAAAAAGTGCACCCTATGAGTAAACACAATATGTGCAATTGGTGGGAAAATATCTTTCTACATTGGTCTTGCTCTGTGACAAACATGGAAGGCATTTCTGAAGAGGGTTTGAGATTTAGGGTTCAAAGGTGGAGTGTCCAGGAGTCCAAAGTGTTTGTTGGACTCCTAGTGAATGAACATGAGCCCCAGCTCCTGCTGAGGCACTATCATGGCTCACAATCAAGGACAGCGGCATTGAATAGTCTGGCACGGGCACTGACCATTACTACCGGTATCCTGGTAAACAGTGTAGGAACCACTACCAAGACCTCAGGATGAGGAGGACAGATATCCTCGACTGTTGGATCGAAGAATGTTGGACTAGTGCCACCCCACAGATGTGTGAGTATGACTATTAGACATTGATTTTAGTAGTTTAAAGCTGCATATAGTCAGGCTTGGTATTCATAATGGTATTCTGTTTTGTTCTGTTTTTTTTCCACAGCTGAGGTAGATGGCAATCTGAATGTTAGAGCCCATGAAAGTAGATAGGCATGGATGCAGACAGCATGTGGTATGTATACATCACAACAGTATTGTTATTATAGCATTAAAAGTTAAAGACTGCTTCATAATACCTCTCAACTGTACAGGTTTTGCAGAATGTTCAGATTGTTGCCTCATAATTTTGGTTTGCTTCTCATAAACTGTGTTTGTCTGGCAAATCTTAGCCAAAGTCTTGAGGACTACAGTCAGAAAATGACATATGTGTCTCAAACTTCATACCTTTTAGGACGTCTGTGCTAATGCAAAGCTTGTTATTGTATCACTTTTATAGATTTGTAGAATATGTACAATGTGTTACTATTTGTGCACCTTTGTACCCCCGGTATTTATTGCTTTTTTGGCCGTAAGAGGTTGCGAGCCATGGGCTTAGTTGATATGTAATGCAGTAGTACCTATCAACTGCACAGATTTCTACAGAATGTCCAGTCTTTATAAACTTACAGACAATAATTGTGGTTTTCAGTCAAATAATTGCATAAGGATTGAGGACTGATGTCAGTATATAATGTCAGACGTGAGATTCAGACCTCAGACCCATCAGAAAAGTCATGCAAGTGCAAACCATTTTACTGTAGCACATTAATAAGTTTGTAAGAGCAAGTATGTAGGAGTCATCCTTATATTTTGGAATTTGGCCCCATATTACATATGACTTTGCCCACATTTATTGCTGTAAGAATTTGAGCCCTATGAATACAGTACTACAAAATAGAGCATACATCTTACAACTGTAAAAGGAAAGTATGAATGCAGTACTCTGTGGGAACAAAGAACATTATGGTAGTAGAGAGTAGTCAGCAGTTGTGGGTTCAAATATCATAATTACCAAATGAACAAATATTGTTATGTTTTCATCATTATTGTACAGTAACTGCAGACCTCCCTAGCAGTGGCACAAGTGGCCTGCTGGAAAATGTAATTAGTAGAACTGGAGCCTGCATATAGGCAATATATGCACATATCAAGGATCGCTGGCTAAAATCTGTAATATTGTGTACATCTGTTATTAACTGAGTATTCAGAAAAGTTATAAAAAAAGTTTGTATGCAGTTTGCACTGTTTAAAGTAAAGGTAACATAATAGAGTGAAATAATTGCATCACTGCTTTATATGTCACTTATGATGTTACTAATGTTCTCCCTTTTTTCTCTCTCCTCATCCCTTATGTTCTTTTTTTTTTTCCTTTTTTTTTTTCCACAGTACAGATGGGCAAGTCTGTCCCATGTGAGTCACCTGCCCCCACTCCACCAACTACAGCACCATGTCCCAACACATCAGGGACATACTCTACTAGCACCACCTCTGTTGCCCCTGCACTACCTGGGAATTCAGGTAGATCTGTCCTGCAGGGTAGGCCAGTGGTTCCCTCCTGGAGCAGTGACAGACATGGCGATTTTTATCACCAGCGATGAACTGCCAGGGTTGGTGCATAGGATTGTGCATCACACACTTGGTGCATGCCTACACTGGGTGGAGACACTGCTCTCCATCGTTATTCTGAATAATACAAGGAGAAGCAGCTGTTAGACACTGCACATTGGCACAGTGAGGTGTCAGTGATGACAGTCCACTGGGTGAGGACTCAATTCTCACTGTCTCCAATCTTGACATCCATGGGCTCTTGATGTCCCCCCTTCTCCCTAGCCATGGTGTTCACCCCCCATTGTGTCCTTCACCATCCCTGTGTCTCATCTCATATGTCCTGTCTGTCTGCCATTGTTTCCTCATCTCTCCACCTTACCTTACCCACACATACCTAGGTCCCTCCCCAACATCCTTTTCTCTCTACCAAAAAAAAAAAAAAATGGGCACCTATCCCAAAAAACAATATCATCCCATACATAGCTCTCCATTTCACACGTGTCTTTGTAAAACCCTTGATTTGGTCCAAATGGCTATACAATATGACTGTGTTGTGGTCACCTCTCTCTCTGGAGGTGACAGTCCAAATTTAGCTAATATTCTTCATGTATATATATAGTCTAGTCCAGATACAGATTTGCTGTATCTAGGACTGTTTGTAAGCTTCTGAGCCCCCAAAGCTTTTCTGCGTTGGGGGGAGACCTTCTAGCTTATCAGTGGGAGTGGTAAGCACTAGGCAGCCTATCTACCACAAGAGTGGTTTCTGGCCCAGACATTGTAGTTTATTGGCCATTTGGGCAGTTTTTCCATCTCTTTCAACTTTCTGGTTTAAAAGCCTGCATTTGCGCTTGTTTCCCACCTTCCCTGTAACTAGTTTAGTCCAGATACAGATTTGCTGTATCCAGGGCTGTTTGTAAGCTTCTGTGCCTCCAAGTCTTTCTGTGTTGGAGGGAAGCCTTCAAGCTTATCATTGGGAGTTTTAAGCACTAGGTAGCCTATCTACAACAAGATCCAGATACAAATTCTTAGTTTTAGCACTTGAGTTTGCTTATTTGTGCTCAGCACTTGTTCAGAACTTGTTGTAAGCACTAAATAAGCTACAAATTACTACAGCACTCAACCTTCCTCATTACCTAGAAGAAAACAGTTTTTGTACTTACTTTCCTCACTTGCTTAGAGAAAAACAGCTCTTATACTCACTTTCCTCACTTGTCTAGAGGAAAATAGCTTTTTACTCAGGCATGTCCTAGGGTCAGCTCCCAGTGTTCTCTCCTGTCTATCTGATGAATCTGGCCATCTTGGGGCAATGTAGAAATTACCTCATGTACACAGACAACCCTCTCCTTCTACCACCACTCCTACCACTACAACCTGTGGGAGATGCACTTATTGAGCCAAACTGGAGGTAATGCTCTCTCCAACCAAGACTGAACTTGACAGTCAAGAGGAGAAGGTAAACACTTGCACCACACCACACTCATCACATAGTCCCACTAAACCTACACCACCATCATCCACACATGGAAACATAAAAACATTCACGGAGGCTCTCAATAATAATTTGCTCAAGTAACAGAGACCTCCAAAGTAGAAACGCAAGCAACCTCCACCCCCCCAACACAACCCAAATGACACATAGCCCACAGACTCAGTATGCCACTCAACCACAGCCTATAAGGCAAAACAACGTACCCAACACACTAGTCATAGGTGACTCTATAGTCAGGAACACTGGTATCCCACTCACCAGGCTAAACAAGGAGAAGGTTACTGTCAGCTGCCTGTTGGCTGCCAGGATCCACCACATTACCCACGTACTCAGGTCACTCCACAACAACAACAAGTACAAATATGACTCTGTCATTGTCCATGTTGGTGTGAATGACCTGAGACATACCTCTCTGAACTACATGAAAAGAGACATGGAAACAGCTCTCTGATCTTGTAGCCCAGGCAGGTATGATCCTATCCCTGAGTAGCATCCTGCCATCGCCCAGAATTATACTGCAGTACAAGGACAAAATGATTGACTTCAACTGGCTAAGCTTCTGGTGTCATCCTAAGGGGATTCAGTATCTGTTTGCCTGGGACGACATGGTCAACAGACCGTGATGCTTTTCCAGAGATGGCCTGCACCTGTCACCCCCGGGATTCCAGATACTGGCAAAGGCTCTTGCCACCCCTATAGTGCCTTTTTTAGGCAAGGTTCAAATGACAAATTCACCACCGTAACAGGAACAGGCAAGCAAAAACTGAGGGTATTGCTACTCGATGCTAGAAGTCTAAATCTCAAAATGCACTCACTCAAGGCACTCCTTAAAATGGAGAACATCGATATCTGTGCAGTGACTGAGACCTGGTTCAAGGCTCCAGAGAGCACCCCTGCATTACCAGGGTATAACTCATACCACACTTTTCGGCCATCTAACCTGGACCGGAACACCAAAGGCGGAGGTGTGTCCATATTCATTAAGAATATCCACACCTCCAGGCTAGTTGCTCAGCAAAATGCATCTGAGGTTATCCAAGTGCAACTAACTCTGGGCAAAACTGCAATCCAAATTGTAGCTTGCTACAGATCCCCAACCATGCCCCAGGATTCCCACTGCTCTTTTCTTGATATACTGGAAAATATTAGGATTCAACCAAACACCCTAATATTGGGCGATGTCAACTACCCCACCATTCATTGGGAAAACTACTCATGTACCAACTCCTTCGCTCAGCGCTTTCTGGAATTCATAAATTCCAATGCCCTGGATCAACTTATCCACACCCCCATCAGAGGCAACAATATCCTAGACCTAATCATTACCAACATGAGTGACCGGTGTGCCACACCTGAAGTCAACTCCTCGTTGGTCAGATCTGACCATAAACTAATCACCCTAGATATCCACATTCCACCCCTACCCCCCCCCCCCCCCCATTAAGGAAACCATGGTAAAAAATGTATCCAAAGCCAACTTCATGCTTCTTAAGACAGAAGTGGTGAACTTCATGACACCCATGCAGATGGACAATACAGTTACGACTGCTGAACCCTACACAAATGCACTCTATAAGAATTTACACGAGTGCATGGATTGTGCTATCCCAAACAGAACCAAGACGATATCCTCCAAAAAAAGGAAGCCAATCTGGTGGTCCCCTGCCATAAACAAACTCTACAACAGAAGGAAGAAACTGTTGCAAAAGATAGTAAAATCCCATGAGTGGAGGAGCTCCCTGGTCAGCCTCAGTAAGAAGATGACATCCCTTATAAGATCCTCCAAAGCTAGCTACGAAAACAAGATCACCACTGATTCTAAGGACAACAACAAAGCATTCGATAGCTATGTCAAGAATCTCAATGGCAATGCTCAGATCTGCTCTGAGTTACAGCACAATGGCATAAAAATTACAAAACCAACTGATATTGCCAACATCCTGGCAGATAGGTTCAGTGCTAACTTTACCAGTCCCTCAACCCCTAAAGGACTCATATCTATACAGGAAGAATGCAGAGTCCCTGTAATCAGAACTACACAGGTAAAAGCAGCACTCTCTAAAGCCAAACACACAGCATCCATGGGACCGGACAACATCCCAGGCTGCATTTTACACGAACTTCAGAACGAAATGGCTCCCCACCTAAGCACCATGTTCAGTCATAGACTCATGTCAGGCTTTGTGCCCACTGAATGGCGCACAGCAACAGTTATCCCACTCCACAAAGGGGGAGCCACCACTGATCCTGTCAACTATCACCCTATTAGCCTGACGAGCCTGGTCTGCAAGGCCATGGAACGTATCATCATGGAATTCACAAACAAAGATATTGGTAACCTCCAAACTCTGGACCCCACCCAGTTTGGGTTTGTGAAAGGCAAATCATGCCTCCTGAACCTGGTTGACTTCTTTGAGGCAGTCACCAAAGCCATAGACGAGGGTAAGGTGGTTCACACAGCCTATCTTGACCTCACTAAGGCTTTCAACACCATCCCCCATTCTGGAATTATAGCTAAACTCACTAAACTAGGTATAAATCCCTATGTCACAAGATGGGTTGCCATCTGGCTCACTAACAGAACCCACACTGTAAAAGTTCCAGACTCCAAATCTGACTTCAAACCAGTGACAAGTGGAGTATTACAGGGTTCATTCCTGGGACCTCTCCTGTTTAGTATCTACTTCTCTGAAGTACAGGCTAACACAGAAGGCCTCTGGCAGATGACTGGAAACTAGGAGCTATAGTCGAGTCCCCAAATTATGTGGACATCCTACAGAAGGGCCTCACTGAGACAGATGCCTGGTGTAAGAGCCATGGCCTCAAGCTCAATGCCAAATAGTGCATTGGTATCCCCTTTGGTAAAAACTCTGTACCCATGAACTACCACATAGGCAGCAGTTTTCTTAACGCTGAATGTGTGATAAGAGACCTTGGGACCCAGGTGGACAGTAGTCTCTCCTTTGATAATTACATTGCCACAGTAGTCAGGAAATCCTTCTATGTGGCACACCTCATCACAAAAGGGTTCTCATCCAGGAAAAAAGAGGTCATTGTTCCCCTCTACTCGACACTCATTAGACCCATTATAGAGTACAACCCCCCCCCCTTTTGGAATGTACCTCACAAGACATCTGCAGCAGCTGGAAAGGCCACAGAAGTACCTCATAAAGAGGATTACTGGCTTCAAACAGATGCCCTACACTGAACATCTCAAAAAACTCCAGCTTTACTCTGTAGCATATCACCTACTCCTTGGTGATCTCTGCCTAGCATATAAAGCTATGTCAAACCCAGAGCTGTTGGACATGCTACACCTAAAGAAATCCCAATCCCTCTGAGCTACACACTCTAGGGACCTAAACCTTGTCACCACAATAAACAGGACATGCTGGAGGGATAGATTCCTGTCCCAGGGACTTCCCATACTCTGGAACAAGCTACCTATCTATGTCAAGCAAAGTCCCTCATTAACACTCTTCAAGAAAAATCTTGATGAGTGGTTGGGAAATAGGAAATACTCCCTGGGGATCACTTCAGTGGCTATGCTCGACAGGGGCACAGGAAATTAACTTTCTTGGGTTGGCGTATGCCAGGGAACTTTGTTGGCTAGGCTTACTTAGGCCCTTGGGCCGATAGCCTAGTGCCTACCTATGAACCTATAAACCTATGTACTACCATATTTTGCTGTTGCAGAAATTGGTAGCTATGGTTCTTTCCTACACTCTTCCTGCACGTACCTGTCCTCCTTTCACTTTGTTTTTCCCCCTGCTTGCTCCCCATTTAACAACTTTCCTGTCTTCCCTATTTCTTTTCTTTAGAGAATCTGTGTGTGGTGGTGCGCAGCACACAACAATGTGTGCCTATGGAAAAAGCAATTACAGCTGTTATATAAACCTGTATTTGAAACCATTACCATGTTCCACAAAAATGATGACACAGATTCATAAGTATCCCAATTTATAATTTTTATTTACATTTAAAAGTATGTGAAACTTTTACATGCACCTGTATTTCAACGCAATACCACCTGAACCAAAACAAGGTTGGATCAATGCATTAACTGATGGTGCTACAGAGTCATTTGACTAGCAGGTGTATTTTACACACTGAATAGAAAATTTCAGACTTCACTGCTGTTGCATACACCTACTACTTAACTGAATCTTTGGCTGCAGATAGTAATTGACCTCAAGAAGTGATAAGTTCCTTTTTTTGGCCACATAAAACAGGTTCCAAATAAAGTTGTAGCTTATACTATTCCCTACTATTCTCATTTCTGTTATTTATTAATGTTTTTATTTGCCTTGCTTAGTGAGGCTGCACAATGCACAGCATGGGGCACACATGCTTTATAAAAATAAATGGGGATTGCGCACTAAAGCTTTATAGAACATTAATGTCTATCGTGCAATGATGCCTCATACACAGTTAATGTTGAAAATATGAAATTGGTGATATAAGGAGCAAGCACTGGGGAATACAAAGGGAAGATATAAAGATAAAAATGTGACGGTTAATATTGATTGTATAAAATACATCTGCTAATGAACTGACTGTGTCCAGATGGGTTAATGCATTGTTGCTGGAGACAGATGGTACTGAGTTCGGAATGGGGTGTAGGGATGAATTTTTCAAGTGTGTGCAATAATGTTATATACATTTACTGATACTACTGCCTTTTATGGTTGTTTAGCAATGGTGTGCATCGCACACTGATTCTTTAAAGAAAAGAAATAGGGAAAACAGAAAAGTGGTGAAATTGGGAGCAAGAAGGGGGAAAACAAAGTGAAAGGAGGGCAGGAATGTGCAGGAAGGGTGTAGGAAAGAACCATAGCTATCAATTTCTTCGACAGTAAAAATTGATCAGATGTATACAATATTAGCTGAACTTGGACTATCACATCCAGAGACAGAGGTGACAACAACATAATCATGTTGTATAGCCAATTGGACCGAATCAAGTGTGTCAAGTAGACATGTGGGCTAAATGGAGAGTTATGTATGGGATGATTTTTTTTGAGGGGGGGACATGTGCCCTTTTTTTTTTTTTTTTTGGTGAGAGAGGAATGGTGGGGAAGGGACATAGGTATGTCTGGGGCAGGCAAGTTGGCAAGGTGAGGAAGCAATTGCTGACAGACAGGACATACAAGACAAGATACAGGGATGGTGAAGGACACAAGAGGGGGTGAACACCATGGTTGGAGTGAGGGTGGGGAAATCAAGGTCTCATGGACATCAGAAAGGGTGATAGTGGGAATCGAGTCTCACCCAGTTGACTGTCACCACTACCCCCTCACTGCACAGCCAGCTGCAGTGCCTCATGTGTGCGTCTTCTATGGGTACTCTGTATCAGGACAGAGAGAAGGTGCTCCATCCAGCATAGGCATGTGCCCACTGTGCGGTGCACAATCCTATGCACCATACCTGGCAACTCATTCCAGGTGATAAATGCACCCCCTCCACCACTGCTCCCAGGGGGGACCACAGGCCTGTCTTCTGGGGCAGAACTACCTGAGGGCCCAGGTAGTGCAGGGGGAGCAGAGGAGGGTGCTGCCAGGCTGCAGCCCAGATGTGCTTAGCCTTGGTGCTATAGCCAGTGGAGTGAGAGTAGGAGGATCATATGGGACCAGCTTATCCTGCTGTGCTGTAGTAATAAAACAAATACATTAACATACAATTATAAAATAAAAAATAAACATAAAAAAATTAGACACATAAAAAATAAAAAGATGAACAAAGAAAAGCAAACATTAAACATAATAATACCAAAAATAACAAAAACAAATTTATATAACAACAAATACAAACACCATTAGAAATAATAAATTAAAACAAAGAAATACACAATTATACATAACAAAATGAAAACAAATTAAATATTAAAAAAAGAAGAAAAGGAGTGGGGTAAGAGAGAAAACAGGAAAACATTACTAACTTCATAGTTAATATACAAAAACTTTCTACAATATTTCACTCTACTATGTTACATTTTACATTTAACACTACCAACTCCTAAGAATTTCTTTACCCAGTTACTAACAGATGGACACTGCAGTACTGATCAGATTGCAGCCAGCAATCATTCATGCGTGTATATATTGCACATATGCGTGATTACACTTGACAGCAGGAAATTCATGTCAGAGGTATTGAGGTCTGAAAGTAACATGTTATAATGAAGATTAGCTAACAGTATTCTGTATATAATGATGAACATATAACACTATTGTATACACTGTTGTATATTTGGGAAGTGTGGTCTTTGAGCCCATAACCGCTCACTACTATAATACTGTATTTTTCTTTTGGACTACAGACTAATGCATGCATATTTTCCTTTTACACTTTACACATGCATGCTCACTGTTACTTGAGAATGTGAAATGGTTGCTTTGTGCTACATAGTAAGGCATGCATATTTTCTTTTACAGTTGAGATATGCATGCTCAATTATATACAACTGTCTGAAATAAAAAAATAATATGTCTTTAACAATTAAAGCTACAATAACAGTACTTTTTATATGCATACATATCACATAATTCTCTCATCCTTGCCAGGCACAATCCATGAGACTTCACATTTGAGGCCCCTCTTCAGCAGCTGTGGAAAAAGAAAAACAAAACAGAATGCCATTATGAATACCAGTATTGACTATATTCAGCTATAACTTTTACAACTGGTTAGTGCATTTTATACTTACACATCTGTGGAGTGTTCCCTGTTCTACATTCCCTGATCCACTCATCAAGGGTATCCTTCTTCCTCCTATGGAGATCATCATAATGATGACAACACTGCTCACCAGTGTGTGGGATACCTGTTGCACTGGTCAAAGTCCTAGCCAAACTAGTCCAGGCTTTAGACTTATACTGAGAACCTGAATAGTGCCGCTACAAAAGGTGTAGGCCATGCTCCTTAACTAGGAGCTCAATAAAGACTTTGGACTCCTGAACACCCCAACATTGAGCTCAGAAGCATACACCCACTCTAATACCAGCCATGTCTCCTAAAGATCAAGCTCAATGTATAATGTGCATTTCCTGCCAATTCCACTTTAAATATATGTTTTCCCACCAGCTGCACATATTGCGCTTACTAAGAGTTTGCACTGTCTGTTTTTTAAGTTGTGCACCGCTTACCATCTCGCAAACACAGTAAGCCAGGGTGTGTCTGTTTAAGGAATGCACAACAGTGGGCAATAAAAAAAGCAAAAATAAAAAGCAATGCAATTCCAAGGATATTTGATGTACAGCCACTTGTGTAGCTCTGTTATTCAAATGGGATTGCAGAAATATAATTGCATGAACATAGCACACATTATACCCACAGTCATATTTTTGATAATAGATGCACAATACCCATATAAATGAATAGGTAAATAGTTAACACAATATTAGTGTGTCAGCCCTCATACATGTAAATATTAATACCAGCTACACTATGTCAGGTGTTATGGTTGACAGTAAATATGACATCAGATGGAATAACATTAAAAGTGTATGGATTATGCAGTTTTGAACCCAAGACCATGTGTACAGTAGTCCTAAACTTAAAGCTACTGCCACAAGAAGGCTGAGAAAATGCTTGTCTTTGCTGCACTTCATTTGCATAGTCTGCAATGTGAACACAGTAAAAGAAAAGTTTGCTCATCCTGTACTAGAATCCAGAACCATTTGCACTCCAGACCTAGACTTACTACCTATTGACAAATGATTAGTTACATGACATCTCCTATATTAGCATTCATTGTAAACCAAAAGGTGTTGGTGCAGAGCAATCACGCTTACTGAGTTTGCGCAATGCCCACTGGTATTACTTTAATGCATCTGGTGTCTATTTTTGGCTGACTGAGTCATGTCTGATACATTGGTGGTCCAGTCACGCAAACGAGCTAAGCATCTTGCAAGCATGTGAAAAACAAAAGAATGAAACATGTAAAATGTAAATACGAGCAAAGCATCATGCAAACATTAGAAAAAAAAAGAGA